>NC_060268.1:175643495-175676481 GCF_021613505.1 Equus quagga | reverse complement strand
GGACATCATATTTTGCTCCTACCAAGTAGTCATTATGAATGAAAGAGGGACTCAGTTCTCCCATTTGATTTGGGGACAAGCGTTTCCAGCTATACAATCTAATCCCCCACTCTAGGGGGTCCTGAGACCAGAAGAGGGAAGGGTTTCCCCAAGGCCACGCTACCGGTTGGTGGTCAGCCAGGCCGCTGTGACCAGGCCAGAGTGTTGACCCCTGCACTGTGTCCCACCGTGACTTCACACTCTTTCCTACTCCCAACTTTTATCAAAGCTTTTTTAGCTTCTTCATTGTATATTTTGGTAAAAATCTAATTATATGGGAAAGGCTGTATTTCTGGAACTATAACAGACACTCCTCATTTCTTCTCTTTTCATAAATATAATGCACGCCCGAGTTAATCATCAACTTGGTTTATACACCACTGGACAGCTCGTCTGCCCTGTGGGATGGGAGCATCTCTGCTAGACTGTGGTTGACAGCGAGACTGTGCTTGAGCCAGGCTAAATCCTGCATGATTTGTAGAAACGGCATTCAAAGAAGGAATAATGCATGTGGAAGAAAAGCTCGGGGAACATCAATTGTTCAAAAACCACCTTTTTGAAAAAAATTGCTTGTTTGTGCTGAGAACATTTATTGTGTGCTTTGAGAAATAAGACTCTGTTATAGGTTGAGTTGTGTCCTCCAAAAGGATATGTTGAAGTCCCAATGCCTGGGACCCATGAATGTGACCTTATTCAGAAATAAGGTCTTTGCAGGTGTAATAGAGTTATGCGGAAGTCATGTTGGAGTAGGGTGGGAACTGATCCAATTTGACTGGTGTCCAGATAAGAAGAGAAGAGCCACAGAGAGACACAGAACACAGACAGAGGAAGAGAACGCCGTGTGAAGACACAGAGAGGCGGCCATGTGAAGACAGAGGCAGAGACTTGAGCGATGCTGCCACAAACAAGGGATACCTGGGACTACCAGAAGCTGGAAGAGGTGAGGAGGATCATCCTCTAGAAGCTTCTAAAGGTGCATGGCCCAGCCAACACTATGATTTTGGACTTCTGACCTCCAGAACTGTTGCTGAAGCCATCCAGCCTACGGCATTTTGGTATGGCACCACGAGCAGACTGAGACCCAAAGATGCAAGGCGTTTGTGAGAGAGGATCAGATTGTATCCAGGCAGTTTTAGACCAGGAGCAACCGGGGCCTGGTAAGAAGGTAGTCTGTCTCCTGGCATCCGGTGGTCGGCCCAGGTGAGTGCAGCCGGATCAGGGGTGACCCACTACTACCTAAAACAGCAGAGCTGACTGACCGAGGCACCATCTCCACTCTCTTCCTGAGGCGGAAGAACATCCTTGACCACTCACCTCCTCCAACATCCCGTCAAGATGAAGTCCAGGATCTGGAGCCTCTTCAGCCAGGCCCGCTGAGCTTTCCCTCCTTGCCTCTGCACTCTGCTCCACCCGTGCTGAGCCCCCTGCTCTCCCCGGAAGCTCATGCACTTTTCCTTCTGACCTCTGCCTGGAATGCCCTTCCTTCTGCTCCTCCTGTCCTCCATGAACTTATCTTTGTCCTTTAAAACCAGATGATTCTCACTGACAGCTGACATCACAACACAAAAGAAAAGGAATATTACGTGCTCTGAGGAAATAACACAACTGTCCCTATGAAGCAGTCTTGCCAAAAAACCTAAACAGAATCAAACCAGAATCTGACAAAGGCTCTAGTTCTAACCACCAGTTTAAAAGAAAACCAAATTTCTGAATCCACAGGGATTCCATTAGCAAAATTGGCTAATGGGAAAACTAGTAGGACAAATTACATGGATGAGTTCTTCGACAAAGTAATTGCAAGGCGAGAAAAGTTAGATGGAGGGCCATCCACCAATCACATGTGCAGACCTTATTTGGATCTCAAGTCAAATTGTAAAAATTTTAGAAATTTATGATAACCAAAGAAGTATAAACATTGACTGGATATTTGATAATAATGGGATTAATGTAAATTCTTGTTCATGTATGTGTGCCAAGATTTGAAACACCCCCTGGACACCCCTGAAATCCGGCTTTGACAAGCAGCCCTCCCATGCTGGATGAGCTCACGACCGTGAGCGGATTGTGAAAGTCCCCACGTGTCCATTGATTATGACATGATAATTATCTGGGGGAAAAACCACTTCCTATCTTTTGGAGATACATACTGACATATTTACAGATGCAGTCGTATCTGTCTCTAACCAGGAGAGGTGGTTGAAGGACACATGGGCAGAATCTCCTCACATGGGTTTCCTGCCCATCTCAAGAGGCTGCCAGCTGAGCGTGCACTCACGTCCTACGTGGTGGGGAGCTGGGCAGCCCATTTCCTTCGTTGTTGCCGCCGCTGCTGAGGGCCAGCAGCATGGCAGGCAGACTACACTTTCTGCTGTCTGCCACTGGCCATATTTTAATTCCCATTGCTGGCCACCTCTCTCTTCTCTACTGGATTTTGAGGACACAGATACGAAACTCTTTTTGTCTGCATTAATAAGTAATGAGCGGCAGCCTCCACACTGATAACTAAAAATGGAAAATGGAAGGATTGAGACCAATCCTACGGATATGCTCTGAATCCACTTTAAAAACCATTCGGTGTGCTGGGGCTTCATAAGTCATCCCCATCCCGTTTCCATCTGGAACTGCACTAACGGCTGGAGCACTGCCCAGCTCTTTTTCCACCTCCTCCTCTTCCCACTCCTCCTCCTCCTCCTCCACCACCTCCTCCTCCTCCTCCTTCTCCTTCCCCAGTGACTTTGTCACCATGTCTGTGGAAACAAACAACTGGGTTGTGGGATTATTTCTTTTCCTGGCCTGGCAAGGCTATCAGTCCAAAGGGTTTGTGTGTGTGTGGATATGAAGCCTTTTGGCTTCAGGTTAACTTCTGAGTCTGGTGGCGGTTTCTTTCCCCTTGGTCTCTGAGTGGGCATGAGAGGAGCTATGTCCTCTAGCCTGGATATTACAGAAGGAGGGGCTTGGAGGTTTAAGCAGAGTTGGAGGAGATGGAGCTCAGCTGTGATCTCTTTCTGGGACAGAGAAGAGATCCTTGCATGGTGTGTCATAACTGTCATCAAAGCAGGCATTTGGTTGTAGTCCCATGGTTCTCACAGGCAGGACAAAGAACATGGAAGGTGTCTAGATGAGTGAAAGTGGTTTCCCAGGGATGACCAAGAATTCACTCTCCTTTGGCTCTCTTGTTTACCTGTAAGTGTTCCATCAAAAGCCTTCCTGCTTCCCACACCTGGTTGTACTAGAACTCCAATAAACTAGGAAAAGCAAGATACTTGGTATTACAATGGGGCTCATGTTCTTCATTAGTGATTGACAGAATGCAAGATGCTAAAGATGCAGGAAACAGAACCCAGGATTTGCAGTCAGAAAACACCAAAGATCTTATTTTATCACTTACAAGCCTTAAACAACTCACCTGTTCTTGCTTCAATTTCCCCACCTGTGAAATGGAATTACCCTAGCTGCTCTATCAGGTTGTTGAGAGGATACACAATGTAAAAGATGGTATTTGTAAACTCTGAAGTCTTCATCATCGCCACCATTATCAGTTCTGTTAGCGTCACCACCGTCACCTTCACCCTCATCGTTCCCTTGCTGTTCATCCAGACTGTCTTCAGCATTGTAGTCATCACCAGGAGCATCATCACCTTCATTATCAGCATAGCTGTCATTACTGTGACCCTTGTCATCACCATCATCCTCACCTTCTCCATTTTCAGCATTTGTCCCAGGCATCTTCATCTTCATCACCACTATGTTTATTACCATTTTCTTCTTCATCATCCTCACCATCTTCACCATCATCATCACTGGCAGCATCATCCCCCTTCCTCTTTCTTTACAATCCTCCCACCCAAACCAATGGTGGATTGGCCTGCAGGTTGGACACCTCTTTCCTGTTGAAGGTTTTCCATAAACCAGACAGCCACATAGTGAGGCTTGAAGTGTCATGTTTGTGTTGATTAACATGGAGGATTGGTTCTTGTAAAAGCATTCCATTCCTGATAATGCTGAGGGAAAATAGCCAATCTTGAAAGGCTATATCCTGTACGATTCCATTTATATCACTTTCTCAAAATAGCAAAGTCATAAACGGGGATAACAGGTTAGTAGTTTCCCGGAGTTAGGGAGGGGAGTGGAAAGGGTGGTGGGAATGGTTCTAAAGGGTTAGCCCAAGGGAGCCTTCTGGTGATGAATAGTTCTGTATCTTGCTTGTGATGGTGGTTACACAAATCCACATGTGTGATAAAATGGCATAGAACTACACACACACACAAACAAGTGCTTGTAAAACTGGTAGAACCCAGATGTGCTCTGTGGGATGGTCCAGTGTCAGCTCCCTGGCTGTGCTATTGTGTTATAGTTGTATAAGATGTCACCAGCAGGGGAAATTGGGTGAAGGGAACTTGGGACCTCACTACACACTTTTTTTGCAACTTCCGGTGAATCTATAATTATTTCAAAAAAGAAGTTTTGCAAAACACATTCCCTTCCTGATGACTGGGGGCATCGGCCTCTGACCACTGGGGTAACTCAGGCACCGCTGGGTCCCGCTGCCTCGCGCACCACCCACCTTGGTCTCTCTCATCCAAGATACACCGTTTCCCTTTAGACTTGCTCCTGAGCTATCTCCCGTTACTTTGCAGGAGGCAAAGAAAAGAGAAAAATGCCTGATTTGGGATCCTAGAGAAAATGACGAGGATCTAAGCCAACCCAAGCACGTGACGAACACATGATCTTCTACACGCTGAATTCCTCATCCCTGAGCCAGATTAGAAGTGCTTTTCCCTGTTTCCCTTCCTCCAGGTCAGAGATTTGCTTCCCCATAAGTTGAGCAAGCAGAGTCAAATTTGTCTTCTCTCCATCTCAGAAGAGCGGCCAGCTGAGAAGTAAGAGATAGGAAATCTGAGGTCACCAAATTCTGGTTACTGGGCCTCTGTGAAGCTACTTGGACTTATGCAGAATATAACCTTGTCAGTCCAAATGGACCATTGTCCTCCAGTCGATGCCAGGAAACTCACTTCAGATGTACCTGTGGGGCAGAAGCCACTTTGTGGCCAGTGGGTAGCCTGGCTGTGTGCTGCATACGTTTTAATATAAATGTTTCCTTTTCTATCTTGGGGAAAGTCAAAAGAAAGCCCTAGTATCTCACTTCCAGGGGCTTTGGTTAACTGACCAACGGTTCAAACAGGTGAAATGCAGAGGGTAAGGAGCGCAAGCAGAAGATGGCTCCATCATCCGGAGCCACAAATCTCTAAGACTACAAGCATGCCAGCTGCAGCGCCCCTTGTCCCAGCCATGTGCTCACTACAGAGCTTGGAACAACATGGAGAGAAAAGAGAAAGACTCACACAGCAGGCAGCGCTGGAGTGGGGCTTGGAAAGATGAATTAGGATTTGCTAGTGGAGAAGGAAGGACCTAGAAAGGCATCCTAAGTAGAAGAGTCAACATGTGTGAAGTCTTGGAAGAGTGAAAAGTATGGTTCATTTAAAGAGTGGAGAGTAGTTATTCTAGGTAATTGGGAAAAAATAGCCTATAACAGATTAATCCTATTTGTTCATTCAGTGAATATATGTTGGCTAAGCACAATGCTGGACATTGGGGGGAAAACGGCAAGAGAGAGATTAGGAAGTCTCTTAGGGGCCAAATCATGGAGCGACTTGTATGGTGAGCGGGGAATGTGAATTTGCTGCCGGGAGAAGGGGCAGTGTGGAGAAATTTAAGTATAAGATGACTTGATTTTGAAAAGATGACTTCTGGGTCCACAGAAAATTGTGTCCAGATGGGGCTGCTAGGGCAACTCTTTTGGCAATTTAATTTCACAATTTAAACAACATGATTTTTGAACCACTGGGACTCGACTCTCCAAATAAATAAGTTGCTTCGACATTGTGTAGACACAGGCCAGGGCAAGGGCGCGGTGAAGACAGGTTTAAGAAGGAGCAATTCTTGAGCTTGTTTGGCTGTGTTTTGCTTTGTTTGCCATCTTAATTATTTTTTAATTTGATTTTTAAATTTCGCTTTTTTGAAAAGATGATGTCCGCACACATTGAAAAAGTTCAAACAGTACAAAAGGGTCTTCAGTGGGAAGAACCCCTCTCCCGTCCCCTTGTAAGGAATCCCATTGAAAAGATGTCCTGTGGCGGGGCTGGCCCCGTGGCCGAGCGGTTAAGTTCGCTCGCTCCGCTGCAGGCGGCCCAGTGTTTCGTTGGTTCGAATCCTGGGCGCGGACATGACACTGCTCATCAAACCACGCTGAGGCGGCGTCCCACATGCCACAACTAGAAGGACCCACAACTAAGAATATACAACTATGTACCGGGGGGTTTGGGGAGAAAAAGGAAAAAATAAAATCTCAAAAAAAAAAAAGAAAAGATGTCCTGTGGCTTCTTTAAGTGGACTCCCTCACCCCATGGACACAAAGGTTTTTTCGATCTTTTGCTCCTGTGAACGATTGATGCAATGTTTATAGTTGTGGGGTGTGGTGGTGACGGTCTCCTAGCTCTCCTGGTCTGTCACTCCCGGGTGAGAAAGCAGTTGGGTGTGGGGTCCTAGTCCTGGAGGCTGGTTGCAAGTCCCAGCCATGGGCTCCTCTCCTGTGGGCCCTCAGTTTTGTGCTCTCTGCTGGCATTGGCTCCAGGTTCCCAACAAGCAGCCCAGGCAGAAGTTGCATCTGTTACTCTTGCTTCACTCATTGCTGCTCTGATCCTACACCGTGTACCTTGTCAGTCAACACACGGATGACCTTTCTCAGCAGCACCCACCTCCCAGGCAGGACTGGTTGGGGGGAATCCTGATGACTTCCTTCCGCCTCTTACCTTTCGGGCCAAAATAATATACAAATGCCCGGGAACTTCCGTGACATTTTACAGAAGCTCAGCATTCACTTAGATTTCGTAATTTGACATTTGCATTTTCTTCTGCTGCTTCATCTTAAATTGATCAGCCGGATGAAACTCAAGATCGCCGGTCCTGTTTCAATATTTAATCATTTGGCTCAGTCAGGAATGTCATTAAGCTAAAATAGGAAACTTATTTTCAAAGAGCACTTTGAAGAGGACCTGTTACGTTGCTAAGGCCCTCTGTCTCGAGACACAAAAATAGACAGTTTTTCTCTCTCTCTCTTTCTAACCTTTTTAAACCTTTGTAGCTTACAGGTTAGCTGGCAGCTGTGATTTCTGAAATGTGATTTCTTCACTTCACCAAGCTGGCCAGTTAAGTAAAAATGTCTTAGAGATGTAATAGCAGGCTTTGTGCTGTCTGCACACGGCTAGTGAGGCCAGGCCAGGCTAGATACACAGAACTGCAAACAACAGCAGCAATAGTAATAATAAGCTATACACCAGCAGCAGAAGGTCTCAAGTAACTGGTGTCAGATGCTAGAGTAAGTGCTTTACATACATGGTCTTATTTAATGTGTGTTGAGTACTTCTTGATAAGGAGTCTGAGGCATAGGTCAATTAACATGCCAAGATTCCCAGTGTGGGGTGGGAGAGTCCTGGGGCCAGGTTGAGCAGCAGTGGCATTAACCATGGGTCGTGGTGAGTGCCCTCCTGCATCTGCGAGACGGCACTGGAGGCAGAGAGCAGTTGGTGTTGCAGGTGGTAGAGACAGGATGAGTACTGAGCTGAGGGCAGAGATGTAGACGAGGCTACAGGAAAACATCGAGGAGGAAGTGTACAGTGGGTGAAAGAGCATGAGCTTTGGAGCCAGCCAAATCTGAGATTAAGTTCTCGTCCAGCCACTTATGGCCCACGTGGCTCCTGGCTCCCACGTCTCTTTTGACTATCAGTTTCCCGATCTTTAAAAGAGGAATGATTATCCTGACCCACAGGTAGTCCTGAGGCTTAGATGATTTGATGAGCTGAAATTTCCCAGCATGAGAATGAGTGAGCAGCAGAGCTGGGAGAGCCAGGGTCCCGACCCTCGCACGGCTACGAGTCTCCACCCCAGAGGATGGCCCTGAGGATTTATAGCATAAACCCAGGAAAGGGCTCAGCACCGAGTCTGGCAAATAACCCCCTCATAAGAAGTGTCAGCCACCTCTGCTATTGTCAGAGTGCAGAGGACACTCTAATGGCAACTGAGGTCCCTCCCTGGTCGCCAACTCTAGAGAGCCAGGCAGAGTCGCCAGAGCTGCGATGACCCTTCTGCTGGTCCTAGGCAGCTTGAACAGCACCTCTCCTCCTCCAAGTCATGAGCCAGTCCTTTCCTGTCTTTCTAAGGAAGGGGTGAGCATCTGCTCCCAAACCAAAGGAAGCCCTGGGAATAAGGAAGCAGTCCAGAAGGGGATGATTCTTAGAGAGGAATCAGGTGAGGATACCAGGTGAGGGTACCAGGTGAGAGTATACCAGGAGAGCTTCAAATGCCTTCATCCTGACACTGTAGCCTCTAAACCTCAGAACCATGGTCCAACTGGCCTCTTGGTCTTGACCACTGATTTTGACTTTCCTCAATGGAGGATGGGGGTAAGGGGTCAGGGAGAGATTGCAGAATTCTGAGAGAGGTGGGGAAGATCTCACCTTTCCCACCTTAGCAGGTCTTTTCCAGGAGTCCTCTACCACCAAGGGTGGGAGGAATCGCATTTGTCCATTTTTTTCCTGAAGGGATAAGCTATTTTTAATCAATTTATCCAGACTGCTAATTATTTGAGAGCTCCCCCACCTCTCTGCACCTCTGCTCTGTATAATGAGAAGAACGCAATTTCCTCTTACTTCCCAGTAAGTACGACTTACTGAGATGATGGATGTGCCGTGACGCAAAAATCCTGGCCGCTGCCCAGACAACCAAACATCACGTGCTCCTTTTGCTGTTATGAGAGGCCATTAGAGGCCACAGCCACCATGGTTCAGAGGACAGGAGAAGCACGGGGAAGGTGGCTCTAACACACACGCAAGCATGAGCCTCCCACTCCCCTCCTCCATTCTCTCTCCTTCTGTCCTACACGGCAGCCCTCCCACATCGGCATCCTAGGAGCCATCTCAGAAGTCATTCAGAAATATTAGAATTTATATTACAATTTCTAATATGCTACCTGAGAAGGAAGCAAGGCTGGCCTGTGTTGGCCACTCACAGCATCACTTCCCAGTCAAGGGATGGGCAGCTCCAGGGTGTCCTGGCCTTTCTGGGGGGAACCTGTCTGGGGCACATCTTGCATCTTGATTTTCTTTTGTGTCAGTGTCTACAAGGAATGTCTTGCTCAAGCTTTTCCTTCAGGAAGCTCAAAGAGCTGGTTAATGCAGTGGAAAAATCCCAAAAGCCAGTAGTTGCAATTATTTAGATCTGTCTGGAAATGCTCAGCCTCAGAAACCAATTCCATCCAACTTTAATCTGCATGCTCCAACCACCTGTCAATGCACAGCTCAGACAAGAAGAGAAATTATGGGGCAGACAACATTGCTTCGAGTTGGAGTTCTGGATAAACATTAAGTGGTAATTTAGCTTGCTACCTAGATATTTTAAATTGAATTAATTTGCTCTGTAATAATTGTAAGTGATGCCATGACCTCCTCATTTTGTGTGTAGTGTGTGTGATGTGTGTGGTGTGTGTAGTGTGGCAACTGTCAGAAATTTGCTTTTCCATTAGGCAAAGCCTGAGTAGGTTGTGCTATTTGATTGCCATCTGCCTTACAGAGAGTGGTAGATTTTAGCCTCAGCTCACATATCATCAATCTTAATTTTCAATGCTATTGTGACTGGTTGCCTTTTTCTAAATTTTGTGGGTATTTGAAGGAGAGGTTTGGGAATGCTGTTTAAGGAGCTGCAGCCAGATACCACTTTTCAGTTTGGAGAATTTAAAGACTCTTTTGTTACTCATCCCACCTTTTCTATCAAAGTTTATCATTTCCCAGGAGCGCCTGACACTGTATGGTCAAGATCTTGGCTAAATGGCTCTCAGTTCGGATCCCTGCCTGGATCAAGGGTGGTCTGGGTCCCAGAGGAAGTGGAGTCCAGGGGCCTGTGTGAGAACATCTTCACCAGCCTGCAGGGTTTCAAATAGCCCACCCAGGCCCCACACCCACTGTCAGCTATTCACTACAGACATCACCGGTCTTGGGGATACTTGATCACTTCACTCCCTAGGAAGCTGGAACTGGGTTTCCAGACCAGTCTCTTTAATTGCAGCCCACTCAAGACAGTTATCTGGAGGGGCTGGAGTCGGCCAGGACGGGCAGACAGCAGCTTTCCCACATTCTCTCTGTTAGAAGTTCCGTGGGAGCTGTCCGTGGTACTAACAGCAACTCACCCTCATTGCGGCTTCCCTGCTCCTGCTGGATCCTGACCTCTCACCAAGTTTGCTGCCTGTTTGTTTAAGCAAATCTTGGCCCTCATTCTTGGCACCAGTTTTGCCCTGTTTCAATCTCTGCCTGGCCCACCCCTGCTCTGAACTGTGGGTCAGCTAATCAGGCAGCCAACGCTGATCCCATCGCTGACAGGGGGTCCTATGCTGAAGATAGAGTAAGATCTCTGGAGCTGCCTCGATGGTTATCAGATGCTAGTCTGCTGCTTCCTATCTGTGTGGCCTTGGATAAGTTGCTTAGCTTTCTGAAGCTCCAGTTTCTTTATCTGGAAAATTGGCATAATAACATGGTTTTAAAGATTGAAAGGAGATAACAAATGTGAAAGAAACTGGCACATACAGTGCTCAAGACAGAGTAGAAAATCAATCAACGTGCATTTCCTTCTTCTTTCCTGATCTTTTCCAAATTCTTAAGAGTAACCCTGGGTCACCGTCCAAGTGCTTCCCAGAGAAAAAGTGGAGGGAAAGCCCCATTGTGAGCTTTTCTTTTTGAGTATTAGCAGCCAGATGTGCCTACAACTAAGGAATTTAGGATGAGTCATGGAATTTCTGTGGAGAAGGCATACCTGCGGCATTGGAGAGCTTACAAGGGCATCTTTTCTCACCTTCATCATCAGTTTTAGTTCGCTCTTCGATTTAGCAAACTGTCACTGAGTGTATACTAGCAGGCACACCGATAGGCACTGCATTGTGGGGTGGAGGCAGAGTTAATAAGCTGCAGTCTGTGCTTTAAGGAAATCACAGCCTGATAGTGATGGCCAGCATGCATTGGGCATCTACTGTGTGCCCTTCCATGTTCCAAGTCCTCACCACCATATCTTTATCACAACCTCACGACAATGCTAGGAAGTCGGTGCTCTTATTACCCCCCTGTACTAGTCAGCTCTGGCTACTGTAAGTACCACTGACTTGGTGGCTTAAACACTAGAAATTCCTCTCTGATGGTTCTGGAGGCTGGAGAGTCCACAATCACGGTTCCTGGTGAGGCCCCACTGACTAACTTGCAGCTGGCCATCTTCTCTCTGTGTCTCACATTGGGGATGGGGGAGAGAGCTAGTTCTCTGGTCTCTTCTTATAATGGCATTAATTCTATCATTGGGGCCTGTCCTCGTGACCTCATCTGAATCTAATTACCTCCCACAGTTCTCATCTCCTAATAGCATCACATTAGGGGTGAGGGTTTCAACATATGAATTTGGGAGGTGGGGACACAAATATTCAGTCCATAACACTCTATGTCACAGAAAAAAAAAAACTGATACACAAAGTAAAATTATACCCAAAGTCCAGTCACTAAGCAGGAGGGACAGGATTTCAGTCCAGGCCCATCTAACTGCAAAACCACTGATTCTCTTAAACAGCGTGTTAATTTATGGTTCTAGTGGAGAATCTATAATCTATATATAGATAAACTGCGATGGAGTTGTCGGCTTTAAAAAATAAAAATAGCAAACACCCAGTTAAATTTGAATTTCAGATAGAGAGAGAGAGAGAGAGAATGAGATTGGGATGATGGATTATGGGAGTTCAAAGGAAAAAGACATAATTTCTGTGTAGGGCAATCACGTATGGTAGGTTTCCTGGAAGAAGTTACATCTGAGCTGTCCTGGGAACTTAGGGAGTTTGGGAGAGAACATTTCCAAAGTATTCCAGGCAAAAAGATCACTCTAAGCCAAGGACGGGCCATGAGGATGATGCAGGAAGCAGGAAGAAAGTTCAGAGGGGAGGGGTGGATGGGAGCCTCGAAGGCCTGGATGATGAAGTTGGCTCTGCTAAGAAGGTGCTGGGGAGCTAGTGAGGTTGGTCCCATGAACATCCCCCAAGATTTGGTTTGGGGGACTTCTCTTATTGTTTTGCTAAGGTCTTAGGAAACTGGGTGCAATTTTCCCCAAATTTCACTTTATTTAAGTAAAGTGAAATTTTATTTAAATTTATCCAACTGCCCCTTTCCAATTAACTGTCCCTCAGGAGCCAGCTGGGGAAAGGAGAAAGCTTTCCTTCTGTCCCCTGATGCCTGTCTCCCACTGATGTGGTATGAACTTAGGGAACCAAGCTCCAGCCATCATTGACCTGGCTACTCCCCAGCCTGGGGCTGGGCTCTGAACTGCACCCCAAGGCCTGCCTCTCCTCTGAAGGCCTGTCCTCCAAGACAACCAGCCTAATGGGGGCAACCAACCACAGCCTCTGCCCAGGTGAAGTGTCAAGTGGAGAATGTCTTCTGATCTACATGACAGAAATCAGACCAGGGGAACAAGTCAACTGAAGTCAGGCAAACATCTGAATTGGTATCATCTAACGATGCCAGTGAACCGAACTAGCAATTGCTCACCTTTTTATATTTTCCCCTTCAAATAAACTTTGTAAAATTATTCAAGCAAAGGCCCGACCTTCCTCAACGCCAGGAGCATGGCCTCACTCAGATTGGGGAGATTCTATCTCCATTTTCATGAATGTAACCTCAGGCAATTACTGATTTGGGGTTTTCCTTGGCTGTTAAAAAATGTATGCAGCTCAATAGCAAATAAACAAACCTTTGTAAATGGACTTAAATGTCTCTCACCTGCCAAATTTCATCTTCTTATTCAATGGAGCAGAACTTGAAATCTTCTGAGTGGATCACATTTTCTAAACATTTAAAAATAGCACACTTAATGAGATGGCCTTTTCCCACTCTTGTCAAAGGCCTATAGGTAATCACAGATAATATTTCAGGTTACTAATCAAACTCACAGTTGGAGGTGGGTATGAAAGGGCAGTACCTTGATAAAGAAGATGTAGAAATAGGGCTGTCCTCCTTCAAAAGCACCAGCATGTTAGAGAAGTGAGCCCTTCTGCAGATGTCCTGACTTAAGGCCCACCTGGGACCTGTTTCCTGCTGGGCCAGCAGCCTCATGCAGCTGAGTCATCCATCTGAGCCAGGCACCAGGCAGGGAATGTGTGGGAGGAAATGCAAGCGATGACCCAGGAGCATCTCTCAGGACCATTTTTGGCCAAAGTCGGGGGAACAAAATCGGGGGTGTTGCCGGCCTGCTGTCCTTACTGTTCCACACAGGCACATCCTTGGGGTCCAGGGCGCAACCCCAAAGTTTCTTTCCTGAGCAGACGCTGTTGAGAGGAATCTCTTCTGACAAGGGACTTGTCAGGTCTGGTGGCTGTGTGATGTTGGTTGGGTCTCCATTGACATCTCCAGTGTCTGTTTCCAGAGGGGTGACTGTTTTGCATCTGTCAGTCACACCCTTTTCTGACCTAGAAATCTTTGCTATGTAATCCTCAAAACCAACAGCCTGATGAAGGTGGAAAAGCATGTTGAGCCACGTGCAATATACTCATTTAGAGTTTCTCAACATGAATTTACACAAGGATCTCTTGGGGGACCAGCCCCGTGGCCGAGTGGTTAAGTTCATGTACTCTGCTTCAATGGCTCAGTGTTTCGCCAGTTCGGATCCTGGGCACGGACATGGCACCGGTCATCAGGCCGTGTTGAGGTGGTGTCCCACATGGCACAACCAGAGGCACTCACAACTAGAATAGACAATATGTATTGGGTGGCTTTGGGCAGAAGAAGAAAATAAGATTGGTAACAGATTTTAGCTCAGGTGCCAATCAAAAAAAAAAAAAGAATCTCTTGGGAGCTTAATCAGCATATGGACATCTGGGCCAGAGGTTCTAATTTAGAAGGTCCAGGCTGAAGCCCTGGGATCTGCATGATTAGTAAATGCACCAGGTGACTCTAACGTGGGACGTCTTCCCACTAAGTGAGCTCACCTGGTGGAGGACTGGAACGCCGCAAATCAAGCTACTGCTGACCTCTCGAGAGCAATCGAGGGTGCCCGGGAGCCCGTCAGGAGGCCTGAGGATCAAGCTCTGAAGCTTGAATTTTCTGACTGAGGTGTGGAGACAGGCAGCTCAGGTGGTGCTTCTCGGGCAGGAGCCGAAGCAGTTAGAAGTGGAGTTAATGGCCTCACAGAATCCTAAGAAGGCAGGAACCGTTGACTGATTCTCACATGGGCAGGTTTTCTCCCTGCTCCAATGATGGCAAGTTTGTTTTCACCAACATTTTATTTTGAGAACTTAAGGACCTACAGAAAAGTTGCAAGAATAGAACAAGAAGATTACAGTAAACATCTATAACCTATATATATATATATTTATAGGTTGCTCTTCATCTATATTCACCACAATGTCAGCATTGACCATATTTAAGCAAATGTCCTCTTTCCCTCTCGCTGTCATTGTATACAGATTTCATTTTATAGACGTATATCTTTCACTATATATATATATATACACATACATATATGTATCCTTTTTAAAAATAACACACTTATCTCACTGTTTCATTTATAACAGCTTTATTGAGATATAATTCACATACCATAAAATTCACCCATTTAAAGTGTACAGTTCAGTAGCTTTTAGCATATTCAGAGTTATGTAGCCATCAACAACATCTAATTTTAGGACATTTCATCACCTTCCAAAAGAAACCCTGTGCCCATCAGCATCATTCCCCATTCCACGTGGGGGAGAGAGTAGTGGGAATTGGTTTGCCTGGCTCCTACTTCCTGTGAGTCAAGACCTGGCCCACAGTGGGCTGGCTCCCTCACTTCCTGAGAGGGGCACCCAACCCCTCAGAAAGCCATCCCAAGGCCCACGGTGTGACCTTCCACCCAAATCGAGAAGTGAAAATCCATCTGGTATGGATAAAGCTCAGAGTATGGTGAGTGAGGGCTGTGCAAGCCCGAGGCTTCAAATGGGACCCCAGCCATCTTGGAAGCTCACCAAGGATGCTGGCCAAGGTGGCCCAGCCCTGTGGTCCACGGCACGCAGCACCTGCAGGCAGGAGGAGGCGGTCACAAGGATCTGAGGTTTGTGTATGAGTTTGTATGTGACCCAGTAACTCAGTCAGAGTCACTCAGCTGGTGAAGACCAAAGCCAAGGTGAGGTCCGGGTCTGTCTGCCTCCAGGGTCCTTGCCCTTCCCCTCCGTTCCACTGCTGCTCAGACTCAGTGCTGCCAAACGACAAGGGCTGCCTGGGACAGTCGTGAGCCTCTGATCCCCAGAGAGGTAAAAGCAGAGATGAGAAAACCACATCACAGGGCCACGATGGAAGAGGGCCAAGCCTGCCACGAGGCCTAGACGAGATGATCTGTAAAGTCCCTGCAAGCCCAAGGTGCTATTTGATGAGCGCTGAAAAGGATGGAGTCAAGGACGTCGAGGTGACCACCACCCGGGGTTGCCCAGGACTGAGGGATCCCCTAGGATGCGGGACTTTCAGCCCTGACACCTGCAAAGTTCTGGGCAAGCCAGGAGGAGTTGGTCTTGTAGCCCTATCAGAAGCTGCTCTGGGGTTAATGTGGTTTCCACCATGTGGAAGGCTGACCAGACTAACAGTTAAGACTTTAAACCCTGGATCAGTGCCTATCCTTTCCTCACCTGTAAAGCGGAATTAATAATGTTGCTGGGGCAGACCCAGTGGCTCAGCGGTTAAGTTTGCACGTTCTGCTTCTCGGCGGCCCAGGGTTCGCCGGTTCGGATCCCGGGTGTGGACTTGGTGCCGCTTGGCAAAAGCCATGCTGTGGCTGGCGTCCCACATATAAAGTAGGGGAAGATCGGCACAGATGTTAGCTCAGGGCCAGTCTTCCTCAGCAAAAAGAGGAGGATTGGCAGTAGTTGGCTCAGGGCTAAATCTTCCTCAAAAAAAAAAAATAATAATAATAATGGTATTCACCCCTGGGTTGTCACAAGGTGAGGATCACACGACATGATGCATGCAGAGCACCAGGAGGAGAGCCAGGTACATAATCGGCCCTCCATAACCACTGGCCGAGGATGGCCACGTGCTCTGTGCTGAGTGCACAATGGCTGCCCAGTGAATGTGTGTCTATGAGTAATAAACATACAGAAACTTGCTTAGCAGCAGCCACTGACACCCCAGGGCACTGTATGTTCCCCCCTGTTCCAGGCATGTTTGTTGCTGCCTGACCCCACCCTGGATGGAAGTGGACGCCTGTGTGTCCTGGGAGCTCTATTGGGCTTCGGACACCAAGTCGGATAGACTCATCTGGTAGCCTGGTTTGCTGAAAGTCTGGCCCCAGTGTTTTTATCCTCAAGCGCTGTGGGCTCCCCGCCCAGGGCTGGGTTGGGCCTTCAGAGGATGTGCAGGCACTTGTGTCTTAGGCAGATTGGCAAGCGCCTCGTTTTCCGGAACTCCTGGAGCCCCGTCGGGTGTAGCAGGAGAACTGCACGCGCCTGTGTGTAGAGCCCCCAAAGGCACGCCCTCGCTGCCATGTCTTCCCGGGTGGAGAGAACAGCAGCGGATGCCGCAGGTTTGCTGTTGGCAGGGGTAATAATGCAGTCACTCTGAGACTATTTGATGCAGATGATGGGACAGAGCAAACGAACAAACTCAGTGACGTTATTGAGAACCAGGGCTCTCACCGTGGGAGAAGGGAGCATCCAATTTGGGGTGGGGGAAGGTGAGGAAGAGCTCCATGGCACTGGCTTTGAATTGGAGGTATCAGGATGGAGGTGTGACTTATTCCAACCAAGACGGTCCGGGGCCCGGCAGCAATGATATCCTGGTAGCACAAGGTCTGTAGCAGATGCCCAGCGAGGAGCAGGGATGGGAGGGCAGGAGGAGTCTGAGCTGGGAGAGAAGACTGGCTTCCCAGAGACTTTCTGCCCGTTCCTGTGTGAGAGGCCCGGCTGCACTTGGTTTTCTGCCCTTAAAAGTTGTGGGAACTTGGGGCCAGCCTGGTGGCATAGTGGTTAAATTCTCATGCTCTGCTTTGGGGCCTAGGGTCCACATGTTGGGATCCCAGGCACGAACCTACACACTGCTCATCAAGCCATGCTGTGGTGGCGTCCCACATGCAAAGTAGAGGAAAGTTGGCACAGGTATTAGCTCAGGGTGAATCTTCCTCACCAAAAATTAATTAATTAATTATTTTAAAAACGTTGTGGAATCTTAACAGGACCGCCCCCTGGTCTCCTTTACCTCTTTCACTTGAACTTGTGAACTTGTATCTCCCATCCCTTGCCACCTAAGAGCCCTGACTGGAATTCTCTGCAAACCTCGCTTTGCTGAATTGGGTGCCCTTTCTGCTCCAGTTGGCTAGAACAGTACCAGGAGCCCTGCTGGGTGGAGGCCATGAGCCAAAGAGGCGCGGGGCGGGAACAGGGGCAGGGGAGTACAGAACAGATGCTGTGGGCCTGAAGCTGGTGGCAGTGGAGTCCAATTGTGTGATATCTGGGAAAGCTGGCAAAACCCCAGGGACAGTCTGTCTGAGAATTTGAACTTCAGTTCCCTTTCACAGGCAGAAGCATCTCTGCCTTACCCCCTCATGGGTTCCTGCCAAGGAAGGCCTGGGTCCTGGGGCCCTTGGGGCTGGGTGTGGAAGCGGCGAGCATCTACAGAGGGGCAGAGCCCAGCTGCATATATCATGAAGAGCATGCCAGAGGGTGCCCCAACCCCAGCCCGGAGCTGTCCTGGGTCCAAAAGACCCACACCTAACCCATGCGGAGGTTCTGGCTGCAGGTAGAGGGTGCCACAGAGAGATGCGCGCCAAGGGAGGGGGAGGGGGGAGGCAGGGCTGGTAAGGCAGGGCTCTTCATTCGTCCCTCCCACCCTCCCCCCACCTACCCAGTTCCACCGTGCAGAGGCTCTTCAGTAATAACCATGACGATGATGATGGAGTGAAGGTGACGATGATGGCAGTGGCAGAGGTGACGCCGATGGTGACAAGGCAGGGATAATTGCGATTTGTTGAACACTTAGTCTGCAGTGGGCACCAGGCAAATCCATTTTTATGCGTTATCTTAATTGAGCCTCAAACCCCCACGGTGAGGCAGGTATTTTAATTATCTCTATTTTACAGAGAAGGAAACAGAGGCATATAAAATTTAAATAACGTGCCCAAGGTAATACAGCTAGTAATGAGTGGAACAGAGACTTGAATCAGGCAGGCTGACTCATCTGACTCCGTTTTTTGAGTTTCTCTGGTTCTCCAGGCATGAAATGCCTGTAGAAATGCTACTGAACCTAAAAATCCAGCTTAAAGCGTGGCAGGGTGTATTCGTTTTCTACTGATGCTGTAATAAATTACCACAATTTTAGTGGCTTAAACAGTATACATTATTATGTTACAGTTCTGGAGGTCAAAAGCCCAACATGGGTCATAGTGGGCTCTAATCAAGATGTCAGAAGGGCTGCGTTCCTTCTAAAGGATCTGTGGGAGAACCCGTTTCCTTGCTTTTTCCAGCTCCTAGAGGCGGCCCTGCATTCCTTGTTCCGTGGTTCTCTTCCTCCGTCTTCAAGGCCAGCAATAGCAGCTCAAGTCCTTCTCAAGCTGCCGTCTCTCTAGTCCTCTCTCTTCTGCCTCCCTCTTCCACTTACAAGGACCCTTGTGATTACATCAGACCCATCTGGATAATCCAGAATAATCTCCCCATCTCAAGCAATTTTAATTGCATCTGAAACCTTAATTCCCCTTTGCCATGCAACCTAACACATTCACAGGTTCCAGGGTGTAGGACGTGGACATCTTTGGAGGGCCATTATTCTGCCTCCCACACATAATAGTTTTGGAAAAGACAAGCTTGAGTTTGACTCTCAATTCGGGCACCTTGCTTAACCTCTCTGGACTTCCTCTCCTTCAGCCGTACGCTAAGTGACAACATCTATTTTATAGAGACGTTGTGGGAGTTGAATGGAGCCCTGTGTTTGAAGGCCTTCTACCAGTCTCTGGCACACCACTGATGCTCCTGGTGTGAGCGCCCTTTGCTCCTCCCTGACTTCCAGGTGGACGCTTATCTTCTCCTCCCAGGTCTCCTGTGAATGCAGATCACATTTCCTTCCTTTCATCTTTGGCACTCGGCAGTGTCTCACCCCCCTCTCAGCACACCAGGGACCCTTGAAGCCCAGCAGCCCATCATGCCTAGGTCCCCCCGCACCTGTGGGTGCCTGGCACAAAGCCAGCCCTCAGAACAAGCTGTCAGGAGCCCTGGAACTTGGAGTGAGAAACCTGGGCAGGACACACAAAATCTTCTTTGTAGTTCAGTTGGGCTCTCTCTGTGTCTGTCTCTTTGTCTCCCTCTCTGTCTCTGTTCCTGGCTCTCTCTCTCTGTTTCTGTCTCTCTCTCTGTCTCTGTCCCTAGCTCTCTCTCTGTCTTTCTCTCTCAATTTACCCATGAGTCTTCCTGGCTGAACACAAGAGACAAAGAGAATAAATGTCTTATTGGAAAAAGGTGCACCTGATCCCTCTTCAGACACAATGCGTTTCAAAGAGGGTTGTTTAGGAATTTTCTTCTCGGTGCTGCTACAAGCCAAAAAGACCCTTTGAAGGACAAGGTATCGTAATCATCTCCTATAAATTGAATGAGTGTGTGTGACTTTTCACTGGAGGGAAAATGGACCCATTTTGACCATGAAATCATGCCAATTTTACAGCTGAAATATTTGACTGGAGTGGATAGCAGGCTGGGAACAATGGGTGCTGGGAACAATGGGTGCTGGGAACAATGGGTGCTGGAGAGGGAGAGAGGGAAGAAAAAGGTGGCTTTTGTGTCGTGGGGACCTTTTGAACCAAGTTCAAGGGGAGAGCCAAAGGCGATATCCTCTTTATCAAACTTCCGAAGACATGATTTTCTTGTCAGTTTTCCCAGCAGTAAAAATCTTTTCTGCAGCGTGAAATCAGAGGTTGCCTTGTAGTCAGGGCCGAGATGCAAGCTGTAGAAAATTGTTGCATTTTTGTTACAAGGTGCTGGTATTTTTTGGAGAAGTGAGTCTCTTGCTATTTTGTACTTTCTTGAATCTCTTCATTTCCTGTACCTTTATCTTTTGCACTTAATGAAGAGTTAAAAGAAGCCTGGTGAGGTCCGAGCTAGATGTTTAAAGGTTTCCACTTAGGTTTACCTTGATGACTTACCCAAGTGGGGAAGCTAATCCTGCCACCAACAGATATTTCTTGAACATGTCCTCTAAGCTGGGTACTGCACAAGGCCAGAAGATTTAAAAATTCAGAAGACATGAATCCTGCTGATGAGAATGAAGAGCATTTCTACACCTTCCTGCAACCGTGCAGCATCCTCAATAGACAGGAAGCTGGGCTCCATCACTGGCTTGTCTCTCCCCTTCAGGTTCCATTTAAGTCAACCACTGGGTGTGCCCATCCCGCCTCTGAGCCACTCCTCCACTTCACCCACTTCTCTCTCTAGCTCCTGCCGCCACCTTGATTTCCTTCTGCCTCAATCCTCCACCTGTTCTGCAGTCAGATTTATCTTTCTAAAACAAATCTAATCATATCACTCTCCTGCTTGAAATCTTCCAATGTTCCCAACTCCTGCAAGACCCTGTCCAGAATCATTATTGTAACTCTCAGACCTCTCATGGCCCGGTTTCTGCTTAACTACAGCTCATCCTTATAGGGCCCTCACTGTGGACAGGCATGTGCTGAGTGCCATCCATATCACAAACATATGAGGTGGCACTGCCACATCTTTACTTCACACGTGAGAAAACCAAGGAGCAGAGAAGTTAAATAACTTGCCTGAGGTCACCCAGAGGCTGAGTGGCAGGGCCAGGAAGCACACCCAGCAGCCCACTGGCTCCAGAAGCCACGCACTTGGCCCTCGCGTGTCTCCCTGCTTAGCACGCCAGACTCAACTCTCTCCAACTTCCTGGTACCCCGTGCCCATGCTTCAGCCACACGAACAGCACTCCCCACTGACACGCCCCATCCCACTCGCCCTGGCCAGTTGCACATAGGTCTCAGTTGTCATCTCTCTGAGAAGCTTTCCTCAACAGCTCTCCCCACCTCACTGGACTACAACCCCTGAAGCCCCCTGTGCTCCCCGACTGGGGCTTTATCCTGTTGTTTGATAAATGCCTGGGCGTCCATCTCCCCGCTAGACTGTATGCAACTTGGGAGCAAGCAACCTCCCTTAATCCACTGTTCGTTCTCCCGTGTCTAGCTCAGCATCTGGTTCAAGAAGGATTAAATAAAGTGTGAATGAATGAATGATTGAATGACAAAGTAATCTTCCAGCAGACCTCACCTGTTCTTCTCTGAATACCCTGGGATGGAGAACAACCTTTCACTCTGTGCAATAAACCAGGATTCAAGTCCATACCCTTCGATTTTCACCCCCAGGACTTCTGGCTTCCATAGAGGATGAAGTGAGCGGGAAAGGGCATCGCTTTTACACCACCGCCGCAACAAAGTTAGGCAACCTGCAAGGTTATACCTCTTCCCAAACCCTTTAGAGAGCTGAGGTCACAGGGCAACCGAACAACCAGACTTGGTATCTCCAAGTATAGAAGGCTCACGAGATCTTGTGTTACTGGGGCAGATGCTGCTGGACACCACTAAAGAGAATTCAGCTAAAATTTTAATAAGTTGCTAAAAACTAAGTGTAGGCAAATGAGAGACTAGAAAAGCCCTGGGAGCCACAAACACAAAGGGAGTTCACATCCATGTGGGATGCTCTCCTCGGACTTCTCCAGGTGCTTGCACAAAAGACTGGGGGCTAAAGACCTGCAGAGGGCTCCCTGGGGCCCCCATGGGGGAGACGACAGCAGAGGGAGGGGCTCAAAGCCCATCCTGTCTCCCCCAGCTCTGCTATGGAACAAAAACCTTAAACCCTGGGAAAACAGGGCGGCAGTTACTTGCAGAGTTAACATACAGTTACCATATGACTCAGCGTTCCCACCCCTAGATATTTATCCAGGTGACTTGGGACTTACGGTTGCACAAAAACCTATACCCTAATGTTTATAGGGATTTTCCAAGTAATCATCAAAAACTGAAAACAATCCACATGTCCTTCAACTAGTGGATGGACAAACGATGGATGTGGTCCCTCCCTGCAAGAGAATACTGCTCAGCAACGAAAACAGTGAACCACTGACACACGCAACAACACGGATGAACTCATAAACTTTGTGCTGCGTGAAAGGAGCTGGACTCAAAAGGCTGCATCCTGCATGGTTCCATTTATAGGATATTCTAGAAATGCAAAACTGCGGGGACAGGAGGCAGGTCAGTGGGAGTCAGGGGCAGCGGGTGGGAGAAGTGTTGGCTCCAAGTGATATGAGGGAATTTGGGGGCGACGATGAAGCTCTTCTATATCTTGATTGCAAGGTTGATTACCCAACTGCATACTTTTGTCAAAATTGGCAGAAATGAATAAGAAAAAGAGGGAATTTTACTGGATGTAAATTATACCTTAAAATAAAATGGAAAAATCTATAAATGCACAAAACGGAAGGAGAAACTTTTTTACCAGCCCAGGCATATGGAACAGCAGTTTATCTGCCTGAGGGCACAGCCACCCTCTCTGGGATCCTCCCTTCCATCTCCCACAATACTACCTGTAGCCTGTGTCCCCCGTGTAAAGAGCCATGTGCAAAAGTCCCTGCGGATTTCACTTCCAGAACTAATTTTGTCTCCCCTGACACTGCAGCGTTACTGCCTACGTTCAACCAATACTCCCCAGACAGGGGTTCCCTAGAGCACCGTTCCAGGGGATTTAAGAGAGTGCCAAGAGAAGGGGTTCCAGTATCCCCACCCCCCACCCCGGGGATTCAGGATGCCACCTTGCCACATTCAAGCCTCAGGAAGGTCTATAATAAAGAGAACATCTTTAACTTTTTAAACTAATTTGGGAACAGGACTCCCAGGGGACCCACTTGTCATCCCCTCCCTCATCACTATGGTCTATAGGCATCCAACGGATGTTTGGTAAAACATGATTTTGAAAAATGCTGTATGTTGCTTAAATAATTTCCTCTTTAACATCAGGGAGTCAGGAACAAATTCAGTGCTAAATTACAGTAATCTTAGCTTCTGATAAATTTATTTTTTCTTTTAATCTCTATAAAGTATTCCTATATAGTTAATGGTCTTATTATCATACGCATTTTATATACATTGCATCATCTTTCTTTTGGAGGTAGGAGATAGGGAAAAACTAATACAATTTTGATACAAATTGCTATCACAGAGACAGCTGTGGCAACATAGAGGGCAGGCAGAAAAACAAATATCATTCAAATAATCGTTTGGAAGGTGACCCTGCTGATTAGTTCATGTATGTGCTTGACAGTGGGTTGTGAATTAAAGGCATGAAGTTGAAGAAGATATTGCCTCTGGCAGCAAGGGTCATAATTTGGCAGGAAAGGGAGACGAGCAAACCAACAGCTCTTGGATTCTGGGTAGCCAGCTCAGTGCTGTACTGCAAGAGGCCTAGAGAGAGTGGGGTGCAGCTCCATTTGAGGGGGTCATCTCCCTTTAGGGCGAGGATTCAAGGATTGGACGCTTTCATGTGGATCTGAAAGGACGTATTGGTCCTGGCAAGACAGAAAAGAAGGGGAAGTGCATTTGCGATGTTGTACATAGCACGCGACAACTTCTAGCTTATTCCCATCACATCTTCGCCTGGTCCCTGTTCCTTGCAACTGAACCTACCGTGAACTGACCACAGGAATGTCCGTCCCACCCAGTGACCCAGACCACAAACCCCCAGATCCGATCACCTCATCCTGTCCCTTTGCCCCAGACTGTCCCCTTCCTTCCACCTCCATTTTCTTGCTTCAGGACTCTCACTGTGCACCCCAGATTCTAGCATCTTTTCTGACCCCTTTCTTCTGATCCCCACCCCCACCCCCTGCAATCCATCCCCAGTCGCAGTCTGTGATCCACCTGAGAAGCCAAATCACTCATGTCACTACCTGTTCAGAACTCTTCAGGGACTTCCCATTGCTGCAGGAAAAATCTAAAGTCCTTTATGAGCCATATGACCCACTATGATTTTTATGATTTCTCTTAATCATAAAATAATAATCCATTAAATATTTTAACTTAAAATCCATGAATTTCATAGGATGCTCAGAGCTTTACTTTGAGAATAAGTCTTTGTTTGGAATTTCCAGTCTTCTTTCTTATATAAACCCACTCCAAACACATCCCCTATAATTTCCTTTTTCGGGGGGGGGGGGTGAGGAAGATTGGCCCTGAGCTAACATCTGTTGCTAGTCTTCCTCTTTTTGCTTAAGGAAGATTATCCCTGAGCTAACATCTGTGCCAATCTTCCTCTATTTTGTATGTTGGCCGCCACCACAGCATGGCTCAATGAGCAGTGGGTAGGTCTACACCCGGGATCTGAACCTGTGAACCCTGGGCCACCAGAGGGGAGCATGTGAACTTAACCGCTATGCCACTGGGCTGGTCCCTATAATTTCCCATTTTTGTTTCTTGAAAATAAGTGAGAACTTAGGGTAAAGTCTTTTAAGTGCTGGTGTTTTTTAATTTGTACAATTTTCCTCAATCTTTTAAAATCATCTTGCCCACGCCTAATTCAATTGCAGTTATTTTTAGTGACTTCCCTTTATAGAAAGAGCCTTTCCAAAGAATTGAACTTAGTTTTCCTGGAAACAAGTCTCTCTTGGCACTCTTATTTTATTGGTTTTTGTAAAGTGTTTAATTACGGTAACGGGCACAGCCGACCCTGGGAGGCATTCCGCTCAACCAGGGAGCAGAGTGGGGGCTGATGGATGCGGCCGTGGTCCTCAGGGTCCCAGCACGGGGTGACCGTGGGGGCTGGAAGCCTGGCTGGAGAAGGAGCACAGCACTGGGAGACCTGTTACTGGGGCATTCTCAGATGGAACAGGTGCTCTTTTAACTGACTCCTGCTTGACCGGCCAGTGCTCCCGTTTCCCTCTATGAAACGTCCGCCTGACACCCCCCAAGCCAAGCCAAGCCAAGGCTGAGCTCTAGCATAGCCTTTTCATGAACTCATCAGCTGCCATTCCAGTCCCAGGAACCAAACCGCTCCTACTTGTTCGAGAAGTTGATTTTCATCCTCACTTCTAGATTTAACCCTCTCCCTGTACAATCCAAATGTTCAGATCGGGATTCACCACTCACACGTTCTCAAAGTCTCAGCTGAGAGCAGGGTATTGGGCGGTGCCGGGATACTTGGGTGAGCTGCCCTCGGGGAGCCCATGGACTCTTCTCACTCTGGCGCCAGCCTTTCCTGGGCTGATGGCCAATCGGCCCCCAGGATCCGGTAAGTCATTGCCCCTTTCCAGGGTCCGACACTTCTCAGGGCTGCCACTAGCGTGACTGCGACGAGTGCAGCTTAGCTTGTTGTTTTTCTGGAATCTTCTTCAAAGCTAATTCCTTGCCTTGGTAGGTGCTGAGATGCCTCCCTCAGATCCTCCCCTCCCACACTCCACACTTTCACAGATCACATAACTTTGGCTTACAAAGCATTTCTCTGCAAAAGTAAAATGTTCTGTGGATGTGGAAGTAAAAGAGAGGAAGGGAGGGGAGGGGAGAGAAGAACGAAAAATTAAAAAATAAAAAAGGAAGGAAAGAAGGAGGAAATAGGCAAACTAGGGAGCGTCCCCAAGTCCAGGTGATTTCACTTTTCTGTAAATATTTTTGGAAACATCGGTCTTGCATTAGCTAATTCTCAGTAGCACATGCTCTTAACAACACAGTGATATTAAAATTGGACTTGGCAATGGGCCTTCGCTGAAGCACCTAACTTTGCACGTTAGCTTCAGAGGTTCGGGAGCTAGAGCCGCGTGGAAGCAGAGAGTCTGGCTCCCTGGATTCTGGTGAGTGAGCGGCACAGAGGACAGAAGCCAGGACAGCAAGGCACCCGAGGCCAGCGCGGTCCCTGCAGCCCCTGCCCTCGGGGGAGCGGAGAAGCAGTTTTATCAGCCCCGACTTTCACAATTGTCCTTTGAAGATTCTGCTGATGTCAAAAATGGACCACCACAGCGGTTTGCAAATATGCTGGTCTTAGAACCCCCCAGATGTTATGGTGGGAAAAAGTGGATGATTCCGTCCCAAATCTACTAAATCAGAACCGAGGGAGAGGCAGGTGCTGCATCTTCAATAGGTCAAACGAAGTGGCTTTCAAAGGCCTTCCTCAGAGTTACTTCCTGCAAGCTCCTCATTGCCCAGACGGGGAAACTGAGGCTCTTCTGTCTTTGGCACATTGGGGACCCACAGTTTCCCACAGCTTCCAACAGCTTCCAAGACAAGGGCATTTTCACATCTGACTCTGAGGCTAGGGAAGGTGCTGAAGACAGCTGGGGGCTGATGGTGTGTGAGGGTGGCTTTCCTTCCTCAAGATTCCAGTGGAGCCCCGTCGTCCATGGGATCATGGGCCCTTTCAGTCCCACGAAGGCTGAGCCAGCATCCCTGCCTGCTCACAACTGGGCTTTCCGCCCTGGGAGACAGCGAAGTGTCCTGAGAGGAATTTTAATAGATTCACGAATGGATAGATGATAGATAGATGGATAGATACCTAGGTAGATAGATAGATAATTTCATAATAGAACATCCAGTCTACACAATTCTGGCTCATCTCCAAAGAGCTGTGGGTTTTGAGCACGTCTCTGCTTCTCTGCGCCTCACTATGGTGTCTGTGAAGTGAGAGCTGAGTTATGCCTGGAATCTGGTGCCCCCTCTGCCTGAAAGTGCCCTGGGCAGTTGGAATGGAGGGAGGTCACCCTGAGCTCCACAAACTGTGGAGATGATGCAGGCAAAAAGTGGAAGGGATGCAGGAATAAACTCCATGTGCGGTGGAGGTCGGGATGAGAATGGAATGTGAAGGTGAGAGAATTTCCTTAGAGAGAAAGCAGGTAGAATGGACCTGGCTTCTGCATGGGCTTCTGACTGAGATGAGCACTTCCTGAGAGGAGACAAGGGGTTGAGGTGGGGGGGAAGGATGGGAAACTCAGATGTCCCTGAACCCTTTCCTATCACGTTGGACTCTGCCAACGGGACAAATGTGGCAAACAGGTTACTTGTGGTTGGGGGAAAGGTCTGTCCCTTGGGGGAGAATAGGTGCCGAGAGAGAAGAAATTCTCCAAGCAGCATGTTCCCTATCAGGAAGCATAGGCCTCCCAATCTGATTGCATTGATTTCTGGCCTCTCCAAGAACAACCTCTTGACAACGAGCTCTGGGGGGAAAGACGGCAGCAGCAGAAGAGTGACTCCAGAGGGAGCTCCCAGGCTGGCAGAGCTCGTGGCTCTCAGGCACTCTTTTTCCCCAGGGAAATGGCATCTGTGAGTATCCAGCAGGGACAGAGCTGCGTGGGAAGAGGGCTGACTGGTGACTATCAGGATTGGAGGATGGCCCCACATGGGACTCTGGACCCTGCCCTCCCACAGTCACGGCTTTGCGACTAGCTCATTCCAGGTCTTCAGCAAGATTTTGCCCCTCCCTGGGACTCAGTTTTCGTGTCTGGGAAAAAAGGGGGATCTCCTAAGGGGCCTCTCTCTCCATCTAGAGCCCAGAGAAAGATTGGAAGTTGAATTAGCGCTATGTTTCAGCTCTGTTGCAGGAAACTGAGTCTCGGGTTTGTAATGGGAAGGTCATCTCATTAGTGGGATGAGTGGGAGGCCAGGGAAGCACTGGAAGTTTCCATTTTACAAATGATGAAACTCTCCTACTTTACTTTGTCATTGCATCTTAAATTTTAATGTGCTTGTAAATAACCTAAAGATTTTGATGAAATGGTTCAGTAGGACTTGGGTGGGACCTGAAATTCTGCATTTCTCACAAGCTCCCGGATGCTGCTGATGCTGCTGGTCCACTGGTCACACTTTGAGTAGCAAGGATCTAAGTAAGATGCCTACGGTTATCTGGTTAGAAGTGGCAGAGGATAAATTCAAACTCCATTCTGTCTGTCTCTAAAGCCTGTCATCTTCCCCCTGTGCCATCACAGAGCAGCAGTGCCGGTCACACAATCACCTCTAGATCAGATCACCACGAGAGGGGCATTCAGTTCACGCCACGCCCACCTTGCCCCAGCCGAGCCTGATCTGAGCACACAAACAGAGTCACTGGCAGAGGGAGTATGATTCATACAACCCCATCCATCCCCCCAGGTTATTCTTCTGATTAAAAACAAAACTAAATAAACCACAAAACAATGAAAGGCACTACACAGCTATGAGAATGGCTGAAAACCCACGATAATACCAGTTGCTGACAGTCAAGGATGCAGAGCAGCAAGAACTCTCATTCATTGCTGGTGACAATGTAAAATGACACAGACACTTTGGAAGACAGTTTGCCAATTTTTAATAAAACATTATTTTACCATATAATCCAGCAATCACGCACCTAGGTAGTTACCCAACTGATTTGAAAACTTACTTCCACACAAAAACCTGCATTTGAATGTTTATAGCATCTTTATTCATAACTGTCAAAAACTGGAAGAAACCAAGATGGCTTCAATAGGTGAATGGATAAACGAACAGTGGTATATGCATACGGTGGAATAGTATTCAGTGATAAAAAGGAATGAGCTATCAAGCTACAGAAAGACCTGGAAGAATCTTAAGTGCATTTTGCTAAGTGAAAGGAGCCAGCCTGAAAAAGTTGCGTACTGTTCTATTCCTTTTATATGGCTTTCCGGAAAAGCAAAAACTATAGTGATGATACACACAGGTGCCAAATGGGGAGAGAGTTGAACAGGTGAAGCCCTGGGGACATTTTACGGCAGTGAAACTGTCTATATGATACCGTCATGGCAGATAGAAATGACAATGTGTGTTTGTCAAAACCCATTGAACATTGCAGCAGAAAGAGTGAACCTTAATGTGTGCAAATTTTAAAGAATCATTCAGAAAACTGAGGAATCTCAGGATGGAATGCAGAATGTACACACAGAACGAACACTCCCTTAGCAAGGTGATTAAAATGAACATTGATAATGATAAGTCCCACTGATAGCATGTACCCTTGATATAGTGTGATGAAAATGGCACTTCATCTCTGTGGTCTTCCACCCCAAAACCCATACCACCAGTCTGATCATGAGAAAAATATCAGACAAATCCCAATCGAGCCCCATTCTACAAATTCCTGATCGGTCCTCCTCAAAACTGTCAAGGTCATCAAAAACCAGGGCAGCCTAAGAAACTGACAGAAGCAAGAGGAGCCTAAGGAGACATGACAACAAATGTAATGTGGGAGCCTGGATGGGATGCTGGAACACAAAAAGGATATTAGCTAGAAACTAAGGAAATCTGAATAAAATATGGACTTTAGTTAATAATCTTGATTCAGCAAGTGTGCCAAAGGTAGCGTACTAATGTAAGATGTTAATAATAGGGGGAGTCGGATATGAGGCATGTGCAAGCATCGTATCATCTTCACAACGTTTGTCTGAGTCAAGATCTATCCTAAGATTGAAATTTTACAACAAGGAAGGGAGGAGGGGAGCTGCAACAATGCATGCCCACGTGACTCCGCCATGTGCGATAGGAGCTGTGTTCGTTCTCTCTCTCAGGGCTTTGGTAATTAATCATGCATAACAAATAGATTTAAAATTAACCCAGGCATTTGGTAACAGCTGGTCCCCCCAGACCCCCAGAATCCATAATATACAATTTCTTTTGACAGGCTGCTCCTGGAAGCGCTGGTGGGGAGGCACATAGATCTGCCTGCACTTGGAAAATGGTCCTCTGGATCCCCAGCTGAGGGCCTGTGTAGGGGAGCTGGGAACCTGGGTCTACGCCCCAGCCCCACTATCAAAGCCCAGGCCGGATCTTCTCGCTTCTCCCGATGGGCAGTCTATGGTGCCTCTATGAAAGCAAGAGAATGTGCCCAGATGGTGACCAAATGCAAGCAGGCCTGCAATGATGGGCTCTGCCCTCTGCCAAAGGACACACCAGCCTCCTCCTCCCCAGGGCACAGGTGCTGTTCCAGGCAGAAGGGCTGGTGCTGAGGCTAGACCATGGGCAGCCACAGGAGAGCTGGGCTGGAGGGTAAAAGTGAGGTGTAATAGCCCAGCTCCGAATTAGGAGTCAGAAAGGCCTGGCTCAGGTCTGGGTTCTGATCCTAAGAAGCTAAAGATTCTTGAGAAATGTACCTCTTCTCTCTGGGCCTCAGTTTCCCCATCTGTAAAAGAAAAGGGTTAAAAAAAATCAGAAGAGGAGCTATAAGGGTCCAAGGACATAGTGACTTATAAAGGTGTAGAGCGGGCCATGCAGAACTGTCCCCACTGCCAGAGGACAGCTCCAAATGGAGGTTCTACCAGCACCTCCTTGTGCCTCAGTGTCTGCACCTGTGGACTGGGGACACTGACCGTACCCTGAGTTAGTCAGTAATTGCGCACAGGAGAGAGGAACAGAAGACCTGACAAAAAGCGACTTAAACAAATCAGGGGTTTCTATTTCACATGAGACAGAGTTCCAGAGGAACTGAATTCTGCCAACCACCCGAATGATCATGGAAAAGGCCCCTGGGCTCCAGGTGGGAACACAGAGGCCAACACCTCGGTTTCCGCCTGGTGAGAACCCAGCCATGCTGGGTCTGGACTTCTGACCTCCAGAACTGTGAGCTAAGAAATGGTGGCGTCCTAAGCTGCTCCATTTGCAGTAATTTGTTACACAGCAATAGAAAACCAATACACCTGCCATGAGCAATCGAGTGATGGCCAAGACCACAGGCAGTCCCAGCAGAGGTGGGCAGACAGCCTGGCAGGGCCTCTGGATGCAGAGGTGGCCTCCCAGGAGGAGGAGGGAGAGACGCCAGGATTTGGAGGCCAGGAGGTGGGCTCACATTCTGGCCCTTCTCTGACCTCCTATGTGCTCTCTGGCCAGTAACTTCCCATGCCTGAGCCTTAATCCCTACCATTATAGATTAGGGATAATCACAATTGGGGCTTTTCTAAGCATCCAATGAGACATTGGGTGTGAGAGCATTTTGTGAATTGTAAAGTGATGGGCCCTGTTCATGGCCACCATTGCCGTTTGATGGGGAGCCCTCCCCCATGAGGATGCAGCCCTGGGCTTTGGAAAGCGGAAAGTGGAGAAGATGTCCACCGGGGGCTGTCTCCTCAGCATCAGTCTCCTGTGTCCCATTCACAGTCCCCAGATTTTGCTTTGGGCAAGGCATGGGGGTGGAGAGGGATTGGCCTGAGCCAGTGTATCCATCCCTCTGGCCCCAGTAATTGGTTCTAAGATGGCCACACCAGCAGCAACGGGACAGGGAGGGACCAGTGACCCATCTAAGGAAGAGACGTTCCCCGCTGCCCCTTGATGATGTGAGGTGTGCGTATGGGGTCTGGACTGACGTGGACTTTGTGTTAACATGTGAGATGAGTGGCTGGGGCTGTGTCTAGCACCATGAAATAGCCAGGAGGGCCCATCCTAGGTGGGCAGGCTGGCTGTGCTGCGCTGAACACACACACACACACACACACGATATTCTGTGATTGGTGCTGGTCTTCATGTTCCAGCCCCTTGTCTGGCTCTTTACAGAGCATGTTCCAGCAGACCCCAAATCTGCCCCAGACCCATGATGACATGGAGGCTGTGACTTTCAATTCCTTCTGAACAGAGAAAAGGCAAATGCATCACAGGGGGCTCAGCTGCCATTCATTCGCTCCATGCTGTGGTTTTAGTTAGAAACAACAAACAAAAAATCCCCTAGAACAAAAATCATGGATCCACTCTACAAAGAGTAGAAATAATGATCAGACATTTGGGGATGATAGAGAGCATTTTTTAGAAGTTTTGTAGCCAAGCTCACAGCGTAGGATGCGCTGGGCTCTGGAGAGGACCGGGAGAGTGTGCAGGAAAGTGTCGATGGACATCCGCTCCTGTTTTTCACATGAAGCCCACGGCTGCAAAGTCACCTTTAAAAAACGATTAAAATCAAACGTTCCTGATCTGGTGCTGGAGGAGGTGGTGAGCCAGGACAACAGGAGCAGGCGGTTTAAGAACAAAGCCTGGCGTCTCAGGGGCCCAGGGGGGTTGCTCATGGCATGGTGAGTCCCCCAGACCCCTGCCTTCCGTCCCTTCCGGCAGCAGGCAAGATGCCTCCTGTTTTCTCGCCGCCCTCCCATTCCCAGGCACAGAAGGGGCTCTCCTGGGGCACCTCCTCTTCACTCTCCTTGGGCAGAAAGTCTGCTCAGGAAAGGCACAGAAACAGCGCCACTTGCCAAGACCCGCAGGTGAGGCATGAGCCATCTTTGCGTCTTAGGGCTGGGCGTCTTAGGGCTGAAGGAAAGAGAGCACTTTCAGGAATTCTTTTCCCCAAACTGACTTTCTGGAACAAAAGGCCTGTATTTCTGTGTGTCATTATAAGGCAAGGAGTTTTTGAGATGGTAGGAAAGGAATTCCTCAGTCACTTCCGAGTGCATTAGGCTCTTATGGGAATCAGATGGAAGTATTTGGTGTTCCACATAAATGGAATCATACAATATATATCCTTTGGGGTCTAAATTTTTTACCTGGCACAATGCTTACGAAATTCACTCATGTCGTTTGCATTTATCTGCGGTTCGTTCTTTTTATGGCTAAGTCGCATTTCACCGTACGGATATGTTACAATTTGTTTGTCCACTCACCACTTGATGGACTTGGGCTGTTTCCTCGGCTTTGGTTATCACAAGCAAAGCTACTATAAACATCAGCATATAGGTCTTTGTGTGGACATATGTTTTCATTTGCCTGTGAATAAAGAGTGGAGTGGCTAAGTCATATGGTACATGAATGTTTAACTTTCTTTTTTTTCCTTTTTAAAAATTGGCACCTGAGCTAATAACTGTGGCCAATCTTTTTTTTTTTTTTTCTTTTTAAAGATTGGCACCTGAGCTAACAACTGTGGCCAATC
>NC_060268.1:175221703-175286217 GCF_021613505.1 Equus quagga | reverse complement strand
GGGGGGGGGGGGGGGGGGGGGGGGGGCTTCTGTCCCCACATTAGCAGTTCAGAGTTTAGAATTCAACCTATGTTTTAAAGGAGACTGGGGAATAGTGTGGGGGTTAGGGGATATAGTTATAAAATGCACTGCCTGAAATTCAAAGTCCTTTTAGACTAGGAAGAGAATATTAGATTTAATGAGTCCTGTAAGTCTGCAGAATGACACTCCTATAGACCAAAAGAAAAAGGAACAGAAAAAATAATAGGAATTTGTGTTTATTTTTGTCTTTGTTGGTCAAAGACTACCTTCAAAAGGAATATTTATATATATTATATGTAATAGCCAATAATGTATAATATTAATATAGTATATAACTAACTAGCATGAACTGAGCTCTCACTATACGCCAGGCTCTGGGCTAGGCACTTTACATACATTTTCATTTAATCCTCCTAACAAATGCTTTTACAGAAGAGGTGGTTGAAGCCTGGGACCTAGGAAAGTTGCCCAGGATCATACAGCTAGTCACTCGCCAAGCTGTCTGGTTTGGAATTTTCCATTCCATAAGTCATAAGGTTTCAAGATTTTTTCCTACTGTTTCAATTGTCTTTTTTGTAAAACTTAAGTCCAAGCCCTGCTTTGCTCACCAAGCTACTCCCACGCTTCAGAAAATGGGAGCTCCTCTGAAGAGGGAGGATTTCTATCAGCCACGCTGCAGTTCTCACATGAACTCGTTGCTTCCCACTTACTGACAAAACCTTTTTGCAGTGAGAACATGTATAGCACGCACTCGATTGGTTCCGTTTGGATTGTCCCACACACTACATGCTAAAGGTACAGGACTGGGCCGCCTTATGGACTCACAAGACAGTTGGGTAGGGTTTGTGCCTCCAAAAATAAAGCTCCCAATATTTAAATGTAATAGCATATATCTGGCAATCAATAGTCAAGTGATTTTTTAACTACGCTGCAGAACAGAAAAACAGCCTACAAATGAGCCTGTAGAACTGCATCCCAGAGACCCCAACAAAGTATGCAAGAAATGCAATAGAACGCACAGCCTAGATGCTGCTGCAAAAAATATCCCTAGACCAAATGTTGGGGTGGAAGCAAGATCTCCACATCTCAGGGACCCCATGGTCCCTGCTCCTCAATGTACATCTCTGCTCCCTTCTCCTCAACTTACTTACCTGCTTGCAAGTAGACCAGAAGTGGCTCCCCAAACCCCTAAATGTGTAGGACCCTCCATGCAGCTGCAGAGCCCACCACCAATTGGCTCAGTCTCTTTAGTGCCCCAGGAGTGAATTCTAGTTGATCCAACTCATCTTTCTTGAGCAGGACAACAAAAGTCCAAGGTAACTATCCTAGGTCCAACCAAAAGATCAGATGCCCTTGGGTCAAGTATCCATCTCAAGTCCCTTTAAATATGGGGTGGGGGTTGTATATAGAGTTCTGTGGCTTTGGGTACCATCCAAGTTAGGGACTTGGTCCAGGACTGAAAGAGCAACTCTGCAGAAGATATGTTGGGGAGGTGATAATTTGGGAGACTTTTTTTCTTTCTAACAATGATTATTATTACAATTATGCAATATATTTAAACTTTATATGTAACCACATGATGTTCATCCACTATACCACCAATATTTCTAGGCTTAAGAGAAAAATACCTTTTATATAAAAAGGAAGAAAGACAAAAATGTATGATAATTCAAAAGAAACTATTTATCAGGGAAACTGGAAATGACTTGCAGGAACTCTGGAACTTGTTCTAATGTCTTTGCTCATTCATCTATCTCTGAAGGTTGAGAAAAGAGGGCTTATTTCTAAATGGCACTAATTCATGTCTCCTTCCTCTCAGCCTTAGGCCACTTTGCTGGCTTCTCTGCCTGCCCCAGCCCAGTGAAATACAAACTTCTTGAAGACAAAGATTACAGGTGCTTCATCTTTGACTAATAACAATAGTTATATGTCAATCATATCTCAATAGAGCTGGAAATAAACAACAGCAGGAATTAACATTGTGTACTGGTATATACACATATTGTGCTAATCACTTTACACCCATTATCTCATCTAAACCTTAGAACTACCCTATAAAATAGGTACTGTTATTAATACCACTTAAAGACCAAGGCTCAGAAGTTAAATAACTACCCCAAATTCCATAGTGAGTTATAACACCTGCATTCAAATCCAAGAGGTCTGCTCCAGAGCCCACCCTCCTGAACCCAATGATATGTCCAAGACAGCTCATTCAGAAATGTTAGGATCAGGATGTGGGTGGATGGATGGATGGATGGGTGGATGGATGGATGGGTGAATGTATGTAAGGATGGACGGATGGATGGATAGATAGATAGATAGACAGACAGACAGACAGACAGATAGATAGATAGATGGATGGATGTATAGATAGATAGGTGTGTGGGTGGATGAGTGTATGGGTGGAGGGAGGGAGAGATGGATAGATGGATGGATGGATGGATGGATGAAAATGTTAGGAAAACAAAAAGTGACCCACAAAGTGTGTACTTTGGTGGCCAGTGAGCTTAGCGGCATTAAGGCATGTATCTGAACGAGGTTAAAGGCATGGATTTGCTGTATTCCTGGTTTAGCTAAAACCTGGACCCCTAATAAAAAGTCCCCACGACTGATCCTAAAAGCATAAGGGTCATATGAGAGGGAGAGAGGGAGGAAGGGATGAAGGACAGAAATAAGCGTGTAGTGAGTGTCAGTTCTGCTTTAGGAGCTTTCACAAATCTGAATTTGTCTGGATCAGCACAAACTCACCTTCACAAATGGGAGTAGGTCAGAAGGGTCATCTTCATATAAAAAAGACACCTCATTATGTGTCCGAGACCACAGAAGCAAGTCAGAAAGGTTTTAGCACCTTCGTCCATCTCTAAACACTGGCCCTTAATGACAACTTTAAAAGCAAAAGGCTTTAAAAGAAAGCCCTTTTGAAAAAAGATTTCACACTTGCTTCTAATTCTCCTGCTCCTTGTGTCAGTCTAGGTTCAGTCAGGGGAGCAGAGATACCACGAGGTCACAGAATAGGGCTTTATTACAGGAATCCAACTGTACACAGTTATGGGAGGAGCTGGGGGAGGGGCGTGAAGGTCTGGAAGGGGTGCTGGAGGATCAGCAGTCAGTCACCAAGCAGTCCATCTGAGAGGGCAGGCATCTCCAGCCACCAACAGGACTGCCAAGGGAAGCTGGGGAGAGGCTTCTGAGTACCTGCCATCCTGGGGTCTGTGGCCATGCATTTCGTGGTGGGCCTTAGGCTCCAGCTGGGCACCAGGGCATCAGGGCCAAGAGTAGGGAGGAAATGCTGGATGCAGATCAGAAGAGAGCAAAGACAAGCAGAAACCCATTAGGTACTTCTGCTGCCATCCATCACCACACCTGACAGCCAACAAACCTCGGAGAGTAATGGCCGTCCCAGTCTGTGTATATTCCTCTTTGGGCCAACTCTAACCTGGAACCACACAGGCAAGGGGATGCTGGGAAATGTAGTTCTCAGCTTAACCAAGGCAACCCAGCACAGTCCACTAGACACCCTCAATTAAATATAGAATACTTAAAGTTATTATTCACATCTTTGGGGAGACTACATTTTAATCATAATTACATGATAAATATTTCATGGAATATATCTTTGTCATATAATTAGGAATAAAAAATGTAATCTCAAAAAGATGCTAAATAATTCAAACGGCTGAGGACGTGATTAAAGCCATGACTGAAATATGGTCAGAAGGTAACTCAAGGTCTTCAAACATGAGCTCCCAAGAAATGTGTCACAACCAGGTGTTTAAAAATAAAGTGAATGGAAATGACCCAAAAGAAAAAATTTTGTATGGCTTTAAATGTGGGATGAAAACCTAAAGAATATATCCAGGTCATGTTACAATCTGGCAAGAAATAGTTTATGAAATCAATATCCAGTCTTCTCTGGCCATTGCTAAGTGGTGGCATTCATTTCCCTCAGTCATTCTGAAGATATCATCTTCCATTTTTCAAACCCCTTGAGGTTAGGCACTGCACTATGTTACTTCGAAAGGCCCTCACAGAACCCAGTCCAAGGATGATTGGCACTTTGGAACTATCTCTTGACAAATTTCAACCTAATTCCATATTTGCTGCATCCTACCTCCTATAAAGCACTATGCTTGGTGCTAAAGAGCTGTGAACCAGGGAGTTCCTGACCTCTAGAGGCTAATAAACGAGCACTAGAGACCACTCATGCACAAAATTTATTCTGAAATAGAAATAAATTGGACTTTGATAAGTGCTGTAACTGGAGTACAAAAAAAACATGCTTTGGGAATACGGAGAGAAGTGAGATTGGCATCACGTGGGGAATCAAGGAAGGCGTCGTACAGAAGCTGGGAGCAGGCCTTGAAGGCTAAGACTTAGAAAGAAGGGGGTGTGTATGTGTGAGAGAGAGAGAAAGACAGAGAGAGAGAAGCAGGGAGGGGGGAAGAGTATAGCCGAAGATAAATTGAGGAACTTGTTGGGGGGTAAACTGGGGTGTGACTTATCAATGGATCAACTCAAATATTCTCCATACCTGTGGCTTCCATCATTATATTCTCAAACACAGTAAGAAACACTCTTATCAAGTTTTATATCCAGGGTTTAAAGAACTCATGCCCTATGGAGGAAATTGGAAACTCTTAGGTCAAGCAAACTCTTTTTCTTTTCTTTTTTCCTTTTCTATTTTTTTCAGTGAGGAAGATTGGCCCTGAACTAACATCTGTTGCCAATCTTCCTCTTTTTGCTTGAGGAAGATTGTTGCTGAGCTAACATCTGTGCCAATCTTCCTCTATTTTGTATGTGGGACACCGCCACAGCATGGCTTGACGAGCAGTGTGTAGGTCCGCAGGGCCACTGAAGTGGAGCACATGAACTTAACCACTGCACCACCGGGCTGGCCCCTCAAGCAAATTCTTTTTTTATTTTTTAAAGGTTGGCACCTGAGCTAACATCTGTTGCCAATCTTCTTTTTTTCTTCTTCCTCTTCTTCTCTCCAAAGTCCCCCAGTACATAGTTGTATATTCTAGTTGTAGGTCCTTCTGGTTGTGTGTGTGGGACACCATCTCAGCATGGCCTGATGAGCAGTGCCATGTCTGTGCCTAGGATCTGAACCGGCAAAACCCGGGGCCACTAAAGCGGAGTGCGCAAACTTAACCACTCGGCCTCGGGGCCGGCCCCTCAAGCGAACTCTTGTATCATGAAGTACATCCACTCTTCCAGGCAGTCATTCATGTAGGATGCATATATTTATTAAGCACCTACTCTGGTCCAGGCACTATAGGGAAAATGAAAATCAAGACAGTCCCTGCCCTGAATGAACTCATTACCTAGCACAGAGTCTGGAGCTGGGATGGGTCGATAAACATTAAAGGAAGGAAGGAAGAAAGGGAGGGAGGAAGGGAAGAAGAAAGGCAGGCGGTAAGGCAGGAAGGCAATAATACATGTCATCATCAACCATAAGACAGAGAAACAAAATGGTATAGTGGGTGAAGTGCTCAGGCTCCAGAGTTAAGCTGGGTATGAGTCCTGGTCCTATGGGTACTAGCTGTGTGACCTGGAGGATGTCACTTAACCTCTTGCGGCTTTGGTTTCCTCATCTGTAAAACAGGAAATGGGGTTCATAATATCACCCTCATGGTTTGTTGTGAGAGGGAACACTATATAAGGAAAAAATGATCCAGCGTCCTCTAGGAGGGCTGACAAAGTCATTTAAGAACTCTCAGCAGGACGACGTAGAACACTTCAGTTTTTCTTACTCCAAACCTTCATCTACTGAAATACTTAAGAAACATAACAAGTCCAGACTTGTAGAAGCTGAGAACCTCTGTGTTTCAAAGGCAAAGGGCCAGCAGGTCAGGCCACAGCGGCCTGGAGAGGAGCCTCAGGGAGCCTTTCAGAAAAAGCTGGAGCCTTAGGTCCACGCACCCCGGGGCACCCAGTCAAGTGGGGGACTCGGGCCTCCTGACGAGCCCGAAGCTGTTCCTGCTACTCCACATTCTCCCCAGGAGTCTTATTTCAGGGTGGACATTTTGTTTCAACAACAAGTAAGTTCACAATACCTTCCCAACACTTCCTCTTCAAAATTACAAGTCTTGGGAAGTCTATACACCACCTAAATAGTCGCCTTACTAATGTGCACTTTTTAACATCCAGTGGTGCCCCAAACACTTGCCTTCCGAAACTACAGAGGCATGTTTTTCTAAACGTGAGCTGGGCCCAGAAGCGGGGATGAGAGCATCTCCTAAGTTACCGCCTGGCAGAATCCCTCCACAACACATGTGTTTCAGCGTTTTAATGTACTGCAAGTAAAATGTGCTATTTCACTGTGCCCTCAAAAGGCCCAATCATTTCATAACACATGCCAGATCAGATCCAATGCTTGGTCTTGTGGGCAGCAATGAGCTGATTTATCCATTGCCACCCACCACCGCCTGGACCAAAAGGCACAATGGAGTCTCAAGCATCTATTTCAAAACTCCACCAGCAAATGGCAACATTTTCCTAAGTCAGCTTTTGCACAAATGCCTTTTATTGTCTGCCTATTGATTAAAGGAAAGAAGAGAGAGAGAGGGGAAGAAGTGAGAGAGGAACAGAGGGAAAAAAGAAAGGAAAGACTGCATGCCCTGAATTACAGATCTGTGATTAGCTGTTAGCAGCGACGAAGGGAAGATCTTGAATGACGTGCCATCAGACCATTCAGCCTGGAGCACGGGCCTCTGATCTCTGACGGTTACGAGGCTATCATGAGAGACTCCTGATATTTTTCCCAGCAAGCAATGGGCAGTGATGGATGATTCCATTAGAAGAACGGCCATGACTCCATGTTTTCGATGAGGTACTCAACACTCAATAAGAGGCCAGGCATCAAGAAGCTTTTGAGATCTCAGTTCTTGGGATGTCCAAGGAATTGGTATATCCCTCATTCAGCAAGTTCCAATATAGGTCAGAGGAGGCTTGTTTCAAACTGATTTCTTCAGTTTCCAATTCCCAACCTTTATCTGTATTTGTGGAGGGCTAATAAACGCAAAGATGAACCCTCTTCTCCTAAAGGTAATGACAAATCCACCCACAACTATTATAGGCTTATACTCTGACACAGCTGTCACCCCTTCCAACATGTCCACTTCCCTCTCTTGCCAGGGTCTTCTCCTGAGTTACCAAAAGAGCAGAACTTTTTACAGGCATTTTTGTCCCTTTAATTTCAAATCTAAAATTAGATGCTCAAGGCAACAAGTATTAAAAACAACTTTCCCTAGGGGCCAGCCCAGTGCCATAGCAGTTAAGTTCATGTGCTCCACTTCAGCAGCCTGGGGTTCACCACTTTAGAACCCAGGTGCGCGGACCTACACACTGCTTATTAAGCCATGCTGTGGTAGGCGTCCCACATATAAAATAGAGGAAGATGGGCACAGATGACAGCTCAGGGCCAGTCTTCCTCAAAAAAATAATAACTTTCCCTAATCTTACTTTTCCTTCTCATCTGCTCCACTAAGAAGTTATAATCAGGGAGAAACCAGTTTAGAATAAAAAGACGAAATTGATCAGGAATGTTGGCAAGAGGAACAGGAATAATCCTCTCTTCTGGATTCCATTCATTTTGGATCAATAATGATAAGAAAATGCTTTCTGAAATTTTGAGTGGTGGCCAGATCAAAATTTTGCCTTGATAACCCGATTTAAATTTCAGGTTAGTCCTACTGTTTCCCAATTAATCCTAAGAGGCTAGTTTCTCTGCACGTTTCCACTGTTTGTCCCCAATCACCAGCTTAGAGGTCTTGGGCAAATCAAACTGTTTCACTGTTTTCAGCCAAAAAGCGTTTCTTCAGAAATATTAAGTGTGCCCAACCACAGTAATGCAGACAGCTACTCAAGTATTTCCAGGCAGAAGCTCTGTCCAACGTACAGATCAAATATTACTACGATTATCAACCATGTGTTAATATCCATTAAGAACTTCCCCATCAAGAGTTAAACATATTCCCTCTGCTCTCATTTGCTTTTTCTCCTAAGTCAAGACAATTTATCACAAATTCTCTGTCAGTGGAGTCCAAATAAATAAGATTTCTCTTACTCTTCAAGAGCTATAGACTTGAGTCAAAAACAAAACCTTGGATAATGATGGGCAGCACGAGCACAGGCCATTTTGAAATGGCTGCAAGGCAGAGGTGCAACATTTAACAATACAAGTCCAACATTTAACAATACAAGTTCTATTAACATAAGCACAGTAAGTGGAAAGCCAAGCCACAACCAAGCATCAAGCTCTCAGTGAAGAGTGCCCATTCTAGATTTCTGCTGGTAACTGAGGTCGCTGTTCACCTGATGAACGGCAACAAAGGGTGACGTGTTGAGAGCCTGACTGTTAACATACTTGTCCGTCACTTCCATGACCACCTTTAAGTCGGTCACATGGGGACAGCTGGGCTTCTCCTTAATGTCACCAGCAATCTTGATGAACTAACAGTGAACCCAGCAAGAGGGCTGCTTCTATATCCAAAGCTTGATGAAGGTGGACATTGCCACTGATCCAAGCAAGGATATTTCTTTAAATGGAGAATGCTAATCACTGACTGCGATGTTAAGTTGTGAAATAATGAAAGAATTGAAGGATTTTTGTGAGGCGATTCAATAAGAATGTTAGGTCTTACTGGCTGAGAAGATGTGTAATATAACCGAAGACAAATTGCCTGGGCTCTTTAAGAATACATGGCTGGTGCTAAGAAAATCTTCAAGAGCCAAGTATTTTGAGAATTATAAAGTGATGTTATAACAAGGTCAGGAGTCTAGGTACATAGGTTCTAAATTACTGCAATAGCCTATAACAGAGTCCTATAAAGGGGATGAAAGGTACTTCGTTACAACATTGGAAAAGCAAACTCAGGTGCTTCTGAGACCAGTGGGTATAATTTGTATGGCTTCTTCAGGTTTGCGTTAACTACACAAAGTTGGCTAGGATGGTCAGGGCTCAAAGAATATTTTTTCGGAATTTGGTTAACGAAATAAACCACTGGAAATGAACCTTCAATTACCTCAGTCTGACAGTCTACTGCATTAAAGCCCAGTAAAGCAAAGCATCTCTTTTTCCATTTCTCTATTCAAGCCAGGTGATTTGGAAAGTCGTACCACCAGCAGTGTATTCAAGCAAAACAAAATAAAACCAAAAGCTTTTCATTTAAAATAGCTCTAAAAGCTGGTTGCCAAATCATGAGTTACATTAAACGGGCAGGGTAACTCATGTCCTGTTGCCCCAATTCCCATTCTCTATAAGTCACCGTAGAGCCTAGTTTTTACCTTCAGATTTCTTTGCATCAGGACACAAAATACTTTCCAACTAAGAAGCCAATACCCCATGACAATCCCAGGACAAGTTCTGTGGGTATCCTTCGAAAATGAAAGCATCGTTGCAACACACCACTGATCAAGGGAAAAGTGCCTTTTGTACTCAACGGTCCAGTTGGTATTTGTGGCCACCAGGCTCGGCAGCTTTCATTTCTCTTAGAGCTAGTTCCAAAGCAACGTAGCCAGGTGCCATTTTTAAAGGAAACTGCTGTAACCAGTCCCAAGAGTTTAAACCAGTGCTTTCCCTAGTGAAAGATGGGCTACCCAGAGACATTTCAAAGACTTAGGTGGGGAAGCCAAAGGAGAGAAGAACCATGAAAGGAGAGCTACGGTTTACTTCTTGGATGACAACACGGATGTTTTATTTTTAATACACCTAATCTATTGTGTACTCAGCTCGCTCACGTATTTTCCTAGGGGAAAGAAGTGTTACATGATGCCGTTTTCACCCCTGAAAGAGCCAACCAGTCAGAGAACTGCCATGCCTTCTGTAATGGTGGCTGAGCTCATACTTCCAGAGAGAGGGGCGCTCAGCTCAGCCACTCCACTGCACAACCTTGGGGCTGCTTAGTTGTCTCCCTACAACTAGGAAGCGATCCTCTTAGTAGCTTTGTCCCTTTCCTTCTACATCTTATTAACCACACCTGACGTTGAACAGGGGTGGGTTCATGCCAGGATAGAAACAGCACACCATTTATGCAAACTTTAAAAAACATATATATGGATATTACCTGAATATAAAGGCATACATAGGTACAAAGTGTAGTAAGAATGGAAAATGGCAATGGGGTGAGAGAGGGGTACAATTGAGGTTTCAAGTACGTGCAAAGTTTTATTTTTTAAAACAAAGAGTTTAATATGCCAAAATAACGTTTTAAAATCTAGATGGTGGGTTTCTGGGTGATTCTCTGAGTTTTTCTGAATGTTTGAAATGGTTCAGAAATTTTTTTCTTGTTTTTTGGGGGTTTTTTTATTTTATTTTTCCCTTTTCTCCCCAAAGCCCCCCAGTACATAGTTGTGTATTTTTAGTTGTGGGTCCGTCTAGTTGTGGCATGTGGGATAATGCCTCAGCATGGCTTGATGAGCAGTGCCATGTCCTTGCCCAGAATTCGAACCAGCGAAACCCCTGGCTGCTGAAGCCGCTGAAGCGGAGGGCGAGAACTTAACCACTCGGCCATGGGGCCAGCCCCAGAAATGTTTTTAAAAAGATAAACATACCGGCAAATTTAAGAACTAGAAATCCCATAGATATCTGAGATCTACATTAATTTATTAAAAAGAAAAAACCTGAAATCAGCTGACTAATAAGTGAGCAACGGATTAAATATTTTTCATGCAAAGAGAACAGGGATTTGCTGTTCACTGACTGTGTCAGGTGCACCCTAATAACCAATGTATCTACTCATTTATAATTCCATGAGTTAGGTGTTATCTTCATTTTACAGATGAGGAAACTGCAGCTGAGAAGTTAACTTGGCCAGTGACGCAACGAATTCAGCACCGAAGTCAGGATTCAAAGCCAAGTTCAAAGGCTGGACTTGCCCAAGGCCTCACTCCTCTTGCCACCGTCACAGGATCTCCTGCTTCCAGGCTTCAGATGCTCCAGGGGGTGACCAGCCACCCATTACTTCAAAGAACACTTAGGATGCCCCTCCCAAAGTAAATGTCATGAAGCCACCTGGCCCGTACTGCATGTCACACCATCTCAAACAAAATCTTCAAATTTGTTCACCCAGGCATTTTCACATAAGGTGGTTAACAAAATTCAGAAAGAATGTGCAGAAAATTCTGAAGGATGGATAGACACCAAAATGTTATCTCCTATTATAGGATATAATTATATGACAGTGTAACTCACTTTCTGCATGTTGTCACCTACATTTTTCTACAATGAACATACTCCTCCTCTAATAGTTACTAAGTGCTTACTGAATAAATTAACCAAGCTAACGGTCACATGTCCAGTGCACTGGACACCGAGTGGCTCTATTCCAAAATTATATTGAAAATTATTTTGAAAAAGGGACCATCTCTATCACTCAACAATACCAAAGTGGCCCAATGTTCATGCGCCAGAGTATACATAAAGACGTGGTCCCTGGTCTTGAAAGAATCTAGGAGAGGATCAAGACGTGCACACATGAAAATGCTAAAATGCCAGGCAGTAACTGCCACAAGTACATAAGCAGGAGATGCTTCATCCAACTTTTGAGAAAGGGCACACTCATTTGTGAGCTGGAGCAAGGACAGAGGCCCTCATGGAAAACAGGATCTTGAATAAGACCTTGGACCTTGCAAAAGGATTCAAATTAAAACTGTACGAGCAATTTGGAAAAACAAAAAGCCTGAACAGACTGTGAAAATTGGGAACCAACATGGGCATCTGAGTATAAGTGAAGCGAATAGCCTGGCACTCTGATTAACAGAATCCCAGTAAACTCCAGGGGGGGAGGAGTTGGTGGGGGAGGCGATTACAGAGAGCAGAGGCTCAGGGTCAAAGAAATTTGGGGAAAACTGGGTTAAACGAAGTCACAGGCATTTCTTGTACTGCTTGAGTTCTCCAAGCTCTTAGATGCTAACGTGCATGGAGTCTCCTCCCACCAAGCAGATAGGCCTAGTCTTATTTGACCAGAATCCTTTTTTAACGGAAGATGTGCAAAGCACAACACTGTACGAAACCTCAAGTTGAACAGATACAGAAGGCAAAACAACGAAGTGCTTGAATGCCAACACAAACTGGGCAGTCTGGCCTTGGTCCTTCTAACAGGGCTGGATATCCCCGCCTGCCCGGAACAAAGGAGGACCTGCTAATACACCTTTAAGTTTCTACACAGTAGAACTCAGAACCAGATATTGCTGCCACCAGAACATTCCTATCCAAGTGTCGGAATTCCCAGCGGAGGTCAGCCCAACCCCCATTCTTCTGAGAGCACCTGGCCGATCAGCCGGTCCCTTCCTAGGGATCTGCAGGCCTTGGAAGACGCTCACCTTCTTACAAAGTGACTGAAGGGCTACCACGAGCAAGGGGGAGCTCTGGGGGATCCCAGGCATGGCAGGATAAAAAAAGTAAGAGTTTTTAGTCTTGTGTGTAGACAGCAGTTTTTTTTAAGTTAGAGGCGGCAAGGCACTTGTTATAAAATCAGTTCAAGGGGCCATAACCAGCATTTCTTAAAAAAAACTTTTAAAAAAAACAAGCAAGCAAGCAAACAGTACAAAGGGCAAGTAATGTTTTATAAAACTTTTCTCTGTTACACATACTGTATTGACCTGTGTTCTGGACTGCGATTCAAACGTATTTCTTATTTGGGTTACAGCTTAAAGGTTTGAAAGTCACTGCTCCAGAAGGTGGAGGATTTAGGGCCAAGACTGGAGGCTGCCACATTCCCCCGGATGGGCGGAGGGGCCCCTTTAAGGCGGTGGGACAGTAGCAGTAGAAACAAAAGATAAACAGAACAGACACTTAACAATAGAGAAGAGCATTTGGCTAAGGGAAACCAGTGAGAACGCCAAGGCCCTGGTCATCTGGGGAAGGCGGCCACAACCATAACAGGCACATCGTGACGGGAGCCGGTTAAGAGGTCCTAGGGGAGGCAGGGAGACAGGGTCAGGGTGAGACACATTTGGTTTCAAGCGACAAGAGGACATCCAGACGGAATTACAAAAAGAGCTCTCCTACACCACGACCTAAAAAACAGGTCCCCAACATTTCTTTAATTTAGTCACCTTTTACGACACCATATTAATTCTCTTTCAGTTAAACAATGTTTTAAATTTATGTTCTGTCCTCAACCAAGTGGTTATGACTTTAAAAAGCACATAATCACACTAAAGAACCAATACCATCAGTTAGTCTCCGGCTATTACATTATTTACCATCCCAAGGGCTTCACTGTGATTTAGCATTTGATGGATAAGGACAGGCGGGCCTGTCATTTGGCTCTGTGCGCGCCCGATGACTGCATCAGCACAGGGAGGGGGAGCCGCACGAGCCCGCCTGCACTAGCACTACCCGGAGAGAGCCGTGCCAAAGGGCGCCCGTCAGCTGCCGCTCAGGCTGTGCCCATCCTGAGAGGCGGCACAGCTGGCTCAAGGGCCCTGCTGATCCAGCAAGAGGGCACGAGGGAAATGGCAGAACTCCAACAGATCACTTTATCCAGGGCTGAATCCCCAGCGTACAGCAGAATAGACGTAATGGAACGAGGCAGTGTGGACCTAAGGGTAAAATGTCATCCCCACCAAGCCCTGGATGAAGGGACTGTTGCTTTACAGAAGCCTTTTTATGAAGTAAATTACATTAATTACCGACATTTAAAAACATGCAACATTTAAGGGTTCTGAATCTCTGATTTATTAGACAGCACGGAAATAACAAGTTTAGATTATTTTACAAAAAGAGCTCAAGCGGCTCATAAACAGCAACTGGGCTTGCTGGAGGAGAAAACAATTCTTCACACTACTGCACAAGGACACAAGACTCGCCATCCTACACAGAGTCAGCACGAAAGGGCACAGAGACAAGGATTTTTAAGACAGAAAACAGAGAAATCCACAGACTAAATAACATGTCCACAATGACTATAACACACCCCTGAGGGGATAAGCACGTATTTGTAGGAAGCAAAACAAAGCTTTCCACAGAGAAACCACTTTGACGAGATGATTAGGTGGACCTGCAATGAAGAAAATACATTTCAAAAGATGGGTTCAGACTTACACTCAGTTTTCACCTTAAAAATAAGACCCTTCTCTGTATTAAAGAATTTTTCTTAAATACACCACAGATAAAATAAATTTCAGTAAAGGTCCAAGTCCCATTCATAAACATACATTTGCAAAAATATAAACAAAAAACACAAAGTTTGACAACAAAAATACTATTTGGAACCACCCAGAATAGGCCAAGCTAAGTTCGTGTTCTGCTTCAGGGCATTACATTGAAATGAATCTCATTCTCACTGTAATTTTTTTCTTTTTAACCTTAATCACCAGCGGCTGGGCAACTGAAATGGACATGAGAACTATATAAATGTCAGAGAAATATGTAAACCTCATTAATGTTTCCAAAAATTCATTTAGAGATAGAAACAGGTCCAAATAGATGCCTGTCTAAATGTACTGCAATTACGTTACAATTATTTTTCCAAATACACAGATATGCTCTGTCTTTTCTCAGCTCATTACTAACTCAAACAATTTGCCCTTCTGGGATCAATTGTTTGCTAATAAATAATTGTTTACAGTCACAAAATGATGTTAGGAGGTTTTCTTATTAGTTTTCCTTCTGCACCCTAATAAGATTGAAAACTAGCTGATTCCCAAGAGTCTAACCTTAACCTCGCTTTGTTTAACAGCCCAGGAAATGATGAACCATCTGCTTCAGAAAATAATGGACGGCCGAGAGGAAATATTGTTTAATTGTAGATTAACCTCCTCATGAGGCAGTCTGAAGCAGCTTTAGAATTAGCAACTATAACCAGCAAAAGAAACAAATGGCTCAAGAGCCTTTTCCTCTACCGTTTAAGGTCCAGAAAGAAGGCAAAGGGATTTTTATTACCTACATTTATTTACAACATTTATTTCCACAGTGGAAACAAAAATCATCAAGGTCAAAACTGACTCTCAGAAGTGCAGTCACTGCCCTCCACTTTTGTTTGCCCAAGTACCTTTAATGCAGCAAACCATCAAACCATCTCATGCACTTAAGAAAGTGTTCGTTTTAAAAAAAAAAATCAACAAAAACCTCTTTTCCATTATTTTCAGGTTCTTATATTATTTAAATTAATATTTTTCCCTGGTTTCTTTGTTAATAGTAATAAATCCACCATTGGGGAGTACGAATTGTTTTATTATCATCAACATGGCACTTAAGTAAATGAAATCTTGTCAAGTACATGGTGACCTACAAGTTCAAAAGAAAAAAGAACAGCATGAGATCAAAATGGCCGGCCAGGACAGGAGACACAAAAGTGAGAGATTAAATGCAAACACAGCCCTTTATCCAACAGGCTTCACATACTAAGTCTTTTCTAAAGTCAATCCGGTAAAGGCATACACGCTATTCAATATTTAATACTCTGCCCTCTCAGGGACTCCCCCAATTTAGCAAGGGCACTACAGCATTTTAATTCAGGACAGGACAGGAATCTGAAAACAGTCAGTTACTCTGTAAATATTTACTGAGGAATTCCTTCAAGCGCCTGGGTAGAGAAGGACAAGGAACGGGACAAAGACACTTGGCGTGGGTATTTAACGCTTTAACAAGTGCCTGGACGTCAGCTGCCCCTTGAGCCTCGTGCAAGTAATTAAGGACAGAGCTTTGCCCTGTGGTACCAAAAAATGAAATGGTTCCTCTCTGTCAAGTTACAACCAAGAGCCAAAGACATCTATGAAAATTTCAAAACTAAGGAAATTTGCTATTCCAGGCAAGGCCATATTACTCTGCGTTTCCAATAAGACCCGAAGGTCATTCGCTTTGTGTAAATATTAAAGAAACAACCTCTGTGGAGAGGAAAGATTTTTGGCAGTTCAAATTCTTAAATATCTTAAATAGAATTTGCTAAAATAAATTATTCTTGAATTCCTCAACTTAATTTTGAAGCAATGAGCTAGTAATAACTCCAGAGATTCAAATAATAGTGCCTATTCAAGAAGAATGAGAGTTTGACATTCTTCTCTACAAAACAACTAGGCACAATTTTATCCATCAGACGTCTATCAACCTACGGATATTGAAAGCTTGGGAGAACAAGATAAAATCAATTCCAACCCTACAGTCAGCTGTAATATCAGGCAGGCATCAACAATGCTATTCATGAATTTAGAAAATTAATAAATCCTGGGTTGAATGCAAGAAAAGGCTCAAACACAGGTGAAGCATACTCACTTGGGTTTTGTTTCTGCATCTGTCACTTGGCGAATGAAGATACCATCTTCTGGATGTTCTGTATCATCCATTTCATACATATATGATGATGCTATTGCAAGTGTAGTCCCATCATTACTGAAGGCAAGTGATGCGATGCTGGTGGGGTACCGATGGAACTGACACAGTCGCTTTTTGTTAAATGGATCCCAAATATTTACGAATCCATCAGAACCACCTGCAAGTCATTTCAAAAGACTTAAAATGGTTCTTAAAAGCACATACAGAAATAACCATTATCTTAACAGTTAATCTTTAAGGTCATATAGAAGTTACACTTTGCCCAAGGAGCACTGTACCAGATTTTTTTCCCCTAAATACCATAAAAAGCAAGCACAAGTTTTTAAAAAATTTTGCCTAAGCATAAACATCTAGTGTTCAATTAAGAGCAAAAATAATGTTGTCTTAGTAATTAAATACAGGTTAGCATGCCATACTTTACCTGTGGCAAATGTATTGTGGATGTTGTGGAAGGAAATGGCATTGACCGGGTAAATCTGCTCAATATTGTTTTCTTTTAGTCTGTGACACTTGAAGGCGTACTTCTTCTTTTGCACCTCGGGGCTTGGGTCCAGGTACTCAACTGCCACTCGGCCTTCAATAGAGCTTAATACATAACCCTGCCACGAGGGAACCAGAGAAGGACAAAAATGGTGACTCCAGCTTCCAAAAGCAAGGCACTAATTCTGAAATTCAATCCACACTAAAGAAAGATAATTATTTCAGAAAAGAAAAGATGCAGAGCCAGGCACTATTTAACTAAGGGTTTGAGCTGTACTAACACAGCTATGATCATTCCAAAAGCTTAAAAACACTAATACCTGTGTGATTTAAAAAAAAAAAAAAAAAAAAAAAAGGCTGTCATCACTTGCTTTCTTCACTGTACCAGTGCCTTGCACACTGCAATCAAAAATGTCCAGTTATTTTGTCAACCTAAACGAGCATTTTAAAGTGTTTCAGTATTATTTACTTATTGTCCTGCCCAGAAGGAGACTCAGATTTGTCCCATCAGCTGGAATGTATTTTTCTTTGCTCTATACCTCTGCATCTCCAACAACTCTAAGAACCAGTGTGTCTCCTTCACTGGGGCTATCCATAATCTAAACCAACTGGAAAGCCAGCTCTCCCGCTCAGTCTCTCCGCCTCTTGCACTTAACTACAGCAAGTTGAGTTTACACACAAACAACAGATTTTCAGCAAGGTTCAAAAGTGGTTTACAATTTCAAACCTCTTCTCACTTTTCTTTGAAATGACACTATGTCAAAGAAAGTACGCGATAACAGAAATATGAAATCTATATTTTATTTAATTTTTTAAATTCTTCAAGGTATAAAAAAGATTCCTGAAAAACTACTTATGTATTTCTTACAAATACATAAGTATACAACTACTTTATATTTCTTACAAAGAAAAATAAAAAACCAAGAAAACCTTACTTTTAAACTTCCATTGTGAACTGGAAACAGTGACAGAAGATTTTAGATATAAGACATAAAAATAATATTTATAAATGCAAGGAAATTTTAATCATGTATTCAAATCTCTGAAGTTTCACATAACTGCAATTCCTTCTCTTCAGTGGAAATTTATAATTTCCTGAGAAAAAGAACTGTGACCACCTTTTGAGGTGCTAGCCTTCTGAGATAAAGGGCCAGAAGAACTGACAGAATTGCTTCAAGCTCCACAGTCCGACTGAAGGACAGCCACGAGATTCCAAAGATATCTGCTGTTTTTAATGACTTTTCCTCTTGCAAAATTCCTGTAGCAGCTAACCACGCCACCAACTCCCCTTCGAACTTTCAGGATTTGGGGGGAGCAGCTCACTAATAAACAGGGTAACGGCCTTTAACAATGTTGATGGAAGGGTGACCGGCCCGTACACCGCGAGTTAGTCCTGACAGGAGGGGCGTTGCCTCTCTAACTTCAGTGGCGTTCTTTAAAAAAAGAAAAAGCCAAGTTCTGCTGTCAGGTTGGGGAAAGAACTCTATTAGTATTAGGGTTACAAAGAGGCAAAAAAAAGAGAACAGCAAATTCCATAATCCTAAATATCCAGATTTAAATTTTAATTCACTGGTTACTAAACTGAAACATCTGAAAAGCTCTTGGATCAGTGGACACCTGCCAAGCCTCCTGGACCGGGATCAACAAGGAATCAGAAGACCTCTATTCAAACTGGCAGATGACTTGACCACTCTGAACATCCGGGTCTTCTCTAAAACTGGGTTATTAACACACTACCTTTTAACAAAAGGCTGTCAAAAATAAACCTAACAGCAAATTCTAAATCACTACTCAAAAAGAGAGAGGAAAAAAAGCAAAGCTTTAAAAGGCAGTGACCAAAATCATGATTATATAAGACCATGCTTTCAAATTCCAAAGGGGTGGGGGGTCAGTACCTGCTTGTTCGGAAATGCCCGTATGCAGCGGGTCTGGTACTTGAGGCTGGACTCCCGGCGCTGCTGCACATAGCCCATGTTCCGTAGGTCCCACACCAACACTCTGCGGCCCGCAGTGCCCACGATCAGCCGGTCTCCAGACACAGAGAGGGTGTACACCTTCAAGAAGGAGTAAAACTTCCAAAAATCATCTATTGCCTGAAAATGGCATTCTGCCCCAAAATAAAGTCCACTAAACATAAAACCACAAAAAAGTTAGCTGATCAGGTTCCCAAATACAAGTACCAAACTTTAAATATTATAGTTACACAAACCAAGTAATTTACAAAAAAGAATGAACCAAAGTAACACTTAACCAAGTATCATGTAATGTACATTCAATTACTTCTGCAAAAAACACTCAAAGACTTAATTTTCTTTGTTACTAAAACAAATTAAATAATTAAACAATTTTTCCAGTCTTCTTATTTAGTGACAATATAAAGGTGTAAAAAATACTCAAAAAGGAGACAACAAAGCCATAAAACAATTCAAGATACCTTTCAATGGGCTCGTGGCTTTTCATAAAACAATCATATTCAAAGTTACTTTTCTACGATCACCTTTTGGAAAATTTCATTTTGTAACTCCAAAAATCTTGACTTTCCCAGCTGCCACACTGAATAAATAAATAGGCTTTTCCAGGAAGAGTGAAGGAGCCATCACTAATTAGCTGCTTAGTTGGTTTTGATGGCATACAAACTCAAAATTAAAAGACAAGGATAGTGGTCTGGCATATGACAAAACAAATTCTTGTCCCTTGATGTCACACTAAACACTCAAGACAGAGTTCATCCTTAGGGAAAATTTAAAAAGTGTTTTTTCCCCTAAAAGCATCTATTTTTTCCCTCTTAATGCCTTTTCTTCAATATTAAAACAACTTCCATAAAAAATCCCTTTATAATAAATCACAGAACTTGCTGCAAGCAAGCATTTAAAGTGGTTTATTTTCAAATATGTTATTTGGGGACCAAACAGAGAAAGCCATTCACAAAAATGATGGCAAAATGTATTTTCCTGATCATGTTAAATCATTTCTTTTTTTAACCTAGACTTCAGATACACAGTTGCTCTGATTACTACTTTCAATTAATAAGCAACTCTAACTTAATCTAATATTTTAAAACCCGAAGAATTGCTACAAAAAATGAAAAGGCCCCAGGACCTGGTAAGATATCTCTTTAACATTCAGTAATTAAACCATATGGTTAGTAATCACTATCATGTTAACTATATACCACCAGCCAAAAAACCTAAGTTAGGTTTAACAATGTAATGACCCAACAGTCTCTACCACCTGGCCTTAAAATTCAACAAAGAATTTGACCAAGGGAAAAATAAGGAACTAAAAAGATTCAAAACAGATTTAACATAGGCGTAAGAAAAATACAAGATTTACTGTAATTTATTCAGAAAACAAAATGCCTGCAGAAAAACAGAAACTAACCTAAGACATGAAACACCAAACTTAGAAAACACAGAATCCAGATAGAAATAGATTTATAATAGTACAATCAGGTTGGGAATTTTATCTTAAATCTTTACTATACAGGTGACACACAAGCTTCTAATAGTGCTTTCTATCTCCAATGATCATAAATCAAGTGAAACCACTGTCATGCTACTGACTAGGTATATACATTTATCAAAGAAAGTACTAAAAAAAGTGACATAATGAACCTTGCTGAACCAATAAGCAGCTTGATTCAGTGTGGCTGTCCATTATATGATATTCTGTCAGCAATTTATCATGGCTCTTAACATGTTACATACGACCATAAATCAAAACTAGAAACAATGCAATTATTTTATTCTGAACAAAGGTCTTGCCAGGAGTAGATTCGACTGTGATGTGACAAAAATAATGGCTCTTTGGGTGCACTACAGTATATAATGACGGCTAACAGGAACTGAATAGTATATTTACACTGAGGAAACAGACTCAAGTGAAAGGTACCTTTAAACTGCTAAAACAATCAATCTTTAAAATTAACTACCACCTGATAAAGTCTGATAAGGATACAGCAAGAATGCTCAATTACACTTTCACTGTAAAGATCAAAAGGTTAAAATAATACGGCTTCCGTTCTAAGAAGCTTTGTTCACTAGAGCCTTCAAACTACATCCGTCAATATTAAAAATAAATAAATAAATAAATGGTAAAAGCCAGGGAATATAGGACACCGTTCTCACTAAACTTGAAATGATAACCCATTTCACCCTCTTAACAGTAAACTCAAACGAAACCTCAGGTCGTAAGTATAAATGAGTGATGCTCCATCCTACTTTCTGGTTTGGGCACATCAAACCCAATTTAAGGCAATCCAACAGTCTTTGCTAAATGACTTCTCTGAAAATGCAGTGAGTCGCTTTTCAGTCTTGGGACTGAAAGCATTAGCCATTCACAGAAGTGAGTTTATTTAAGCTAGTGCTCTCCAGTACAAATATGACAACTGACAGAAAAAAGTGGATCAACATACCAAAATTAATTTTCCTTTCATCAAAATATTTCTATGTAGCTGGGTGTGTAAAACAGACTGGTCAACTCTTCACTTCTATATTTATTACCATATTCATCAAACATGTACTAAGTCAAATCGCCCCAAGGACGACAAATCCTATTATGAATATAAAGGGCCTACCTTTTCGGGCTGAGAGAAGGTCCCAGCATTACAAGGAGTTCTGGGATCCCATAATTTGACTGTCTGATCCCAACTCCCAGTAACCATCACATTCACTTCTGGACAGTATTCAACACATCGGATAGGGGCGTCATGGGTTCCAACAAGATTTTCTAAAGGAAAAAAAAAACCCACGTAGGTTTACTACCTCTGCTAAACAAGGATTGCTCAAGTGAACAAGAGAAGGAAACATTCATTCAACTGTAACGAATCCATTTCTACCAACTCCACAGAAAAGTCTGCATACAGAAAAATTTCTCCATGACTACAAAGAGTCATCCATTCCTCTGTTCACCTTACAGTGCATAATTTGATGCGCTGGCATGGTACATATCAAACGCTGACTTGAATTCCAGATTACATTAAAATGGTAGCATTAAAATCTGTTATTTTCTTCACTAGACTCTAGATTCCTTAAAATTAGAAAGTTTGTTTAACTCTGCATAGTCATGCATCACATAATGACATTTCAGTCAATGACAGATCTCATATAGGACGGTGGTCCCCTAAGATTAACACCATACAGCCTAGGCATGTAGTAGGCTATACCACCTGTGTTTGTGTAAGTACACTCTATGATGCTCCCACAACAGATAAAATTGCCTAACAACGCATTTCTCAGAATGCGTCCACGCATGAGTGCAGTTCTGACTGTATCTAGTGCAGGATATGACACAGGGTAGGTGCTCAAGAAATACCTGTGGAAGGAACAAATGAACGGAGAACTCTGGTCTTCTGCATCTGGATAAAACTTATCACATTAAGCCAATGCTTATAAGAAACTTATTTAAGTGGTAACAGGATTATCTGAGAGCCGGCAACAGGAAGGCAAGGAGTCTTATGATTACTCCACTTGGTTTTCATCATGGGTCAAATTTCCAATACATACACAATTTCTTTCCTCTCAATTTCAACTTTTTACGCTCATTCCTTCATTCAACTAACATCTACTAAACGTCTTCCATGTGTCAGAACATATGCCACATGCTAATGAGACAGCAAAGAACAATATGTGGTCCTAATTTTCAAACAGAAAGACTACATGTTTAAAAACATGTCACTTAAATAAGAAAGAAAAGCATCTCATGAGGTTAGGCAATGACCTTCAGAGAGTAAACAGCTAACTCCCTTCATTTCGGTCTCCAAGATCTTAAGTTTGCTTTTCAGTGTTTTTTTCCTCCTAAGTTTTCAAACAAATAGGACCTAAACCTGCAAACTAACTTACTGTGTAGCGTCAGCTGCCAGCCAACAATAGCAAACACCTGCAGTTCTAAGCTACAGGCCAAAGTCACTTTGTAATTGGGTGCTTATTTTTTTTGACAAAATATTGTGCCCTCCCTCTCACTGTCCAACTCCTCTTCATCTAGTCATCTCTCTGTGCCTTGCCATCTGCTTCAAGTACTTCTATGTCTAATGTACGCACACACCAAAAAAAGCTCTGCTAGAGAGCTCTGTGCATTTAGATTCCATTCCAATCTCTGCTCTGCTCCAAAGTCACCGTAAAAACTTGAGTAAGTCATTTCACACCTAGACCTTCTAAGAAATGAACTAAAAGAAAATGTGTCATCTTGTTATTCATTCAACAAACGCCAAGTGAAGCATATTCTATCCTAAATAATTATACAAGCAGGACTAATACAGCACATGGACATGATTGGTTATTTTATAACGCTAGATTCTTAAAAATCTATCTTGCTGTAGTCTAAACTTCAGTAGCTTCTGAAAAGAGAACTCAAACATCAGCACTGTCCTGAAAAGTCCTAATGAAAAGTGGACCACTACAAGAACCAGTCCTCTTCTGAGGACAAGATGAAGGTCAAATACTGAAGTGTCACTTCATGTAAACCCCTGGGATGGAGATCATTATGGGCTTTACTGAAAAAACACATGCATAATATTTTGTGATCAGTAACTTAACGGTTATCATTTAAACAAAAAAATCTTAAATTCAAACCACTTCTATTTGTATCCAAGCAACTTAGGAACTAAGCAACTCAGGAACTACTCTATCTAAATAAACATTTATACTCTCATATGCTAGCTGAGAAAACAATAAACTGGTAAAAAAAAAAAAAAAAAAACCTGGCCATATTACCTTGATCAGTGTTCAAATCATGCATTTTCAGTTGATGGTCTAATCCCCCACTCCAGGCATGCGTTGGATCCTACAAAATAAAGTTTCAAGTTATTTAAAACTTACAGAGCTTTACAAAGTGTTTCAGAATTCCTGTTTCTGCAGCCAACTGTCCAGTTTACACTCAAGATGTACACTGGGCTCAAGCACTCACTGTAAACAAAAACAGCAGAAAAAATAAAGCAAGTGGTCAGAAAAACTACTATGTCAGTAAATTAAGGAAGCACTATTCACCACATAGCCTGAGAGTAAAGAGGCATTCCTACTTCCTAGTGGAAAAAGAAAAAAGTCTTCCCTTTAATGAGACAGCCAAATTTTACTGTCTTGTTACAAATTTCAAATACAACTGTCCTATGTCCTGAAACTCTGCAAGATTACTCCCCTAGACTCCACTTGAAAGGGGAGACCGAGTTTCCGACGTCTGCATGTCCCCAGAGCCAAAAAAAACGGTACCTGGCTCAAGGCAAGCGTTCAGGAAACGCCAAAGAGCTGTCCAAACAACTCCACCGACAGAAGCCTCTACCCAATACTCGAAAAGGGACACTATTCAGAGGAGAGCGTAACACCAACGAGGGCGGCGGCGGAAAGAGGACACCTACGTAGAACGCGCAGTCCAGGACGGCGCCGGTGTGCTGGTACTTGAGCCGCATGGAGTTGGCCGGCACATCGTAGAGGCGCACCGACGTGTCCCAGGAGGAGACCAGCAGGAACTGGGAGGTGTTGGGGCTGAACTTCACCGAGGAGATGCCGTCCTCGGGGGGCTGGTTCAGCTTGAACTCGTTAGAACCGGTCATCTACGGAACAAGCGCCCAGAGTCCCCAAGGGGCCGGGGGCTGGGCTGGCTGACGGCCGACCAGCTGGGGGCCCCATCCCAGAGGGACCCAGAGCACGTCGGCGACTAGGCCTCTGCGCCTGCGCACAGGCTGCGCGCCAGCCCCGTCGGGACTCTGCCCCAACCCCCGCCCCTCCTAAGCGCCCCAACCGGCCGGGCCGGCGCCGCCGCACCCCAAACCCCAGCCCCCAGCCCGGCCCGCCGCATCCCTCCCGGCCGCGGGCTCCTGCACTCGGCCCTCCCCGGGGCCTGCCGCCCCTATACTCCGATAATAAAAGAAAAGCGATGGGAGCGAGGCGGGTTCCCTGCAGGCGGCTCCGCCAGCTCTGGGCCCGGGGAGCCCCGAAGAGTGCTCCTCTGCGCCCCGATGCCTCTCCCCGCTACCTTGGACTCCCCTCAGAAGCAACTTTGCCGCCGCCGCTCGCCGCCGCCGCCACCTCCTTGCTTCCCTTCAAGCACTCGCAGCCTGGGCGAAGAAGGCGGAGAGGAAGCTCCAGCGTGTGCCTGCCATTGGCTGATTTCAAAAGCCAACGTCTCCCCCTAGGCAGCCGATTGGTCCGCTCGGAGGCCCGGCGTCGGTCAACGCAGTCATCCTGTTCCGGCTCAAAGGCAAACCGCGGGTTTTCCGATCACGTGGTCTCGTTTCACCACCAGGCGGAGGCGCCCGCGCTCCTGCTGGACGAGTGAAAACTACAACCCCCAAGGAGCATCGCGCCAAGGCTGCGCTCACGCCCTCCCCAGGCTTGTGCGGCACGCTGGAAGATGAAGTCTCCCTGGGGTCGAAGCCCTGCCTGTTCTCTGGATAGCAGGCGGGAGAGATGCTCTTTCCAGTTGGACCCGTGGCCCCTCCTCATCTCAGTTAGTCTCTCGGACACAACAACCCCATTTTGATCAATACATCTATGGAGCTAAATTATTCTCCCTTTCACTGGACGTGCAAATGCCTATGAAGTTAACCAAAAATTGAAGTGGAGAGGAAATATCTGCTCTAATCAATTGTATTATTTTGCTCTGGTTTTTTCTTATTTTCCTAGAGTTTCCACCGAGGAACCAGGGGCTCATATTTCCCATTGTCTTAAAATCTCTTGATCGCACAGAAACTCATCCTTATTTATACTATGCTTTATCTCTCCATTCTATCTTTTCGAAAACATTTATTGAGTGCTTTCTGCCAGGCCTGGAGAGAGACTCTGGGAAGATGCATTAATCAGACCACTCCCTGCTCTGGAGGAACTCCCTGTCCGGAAAAGTGGACAGACTGGAAAACAAATAATTACGATGTATTAAAGCTCAAAAGCTTCTTTTAGACATATTTTTAAGTAGGATACCAAAATGACAGTTACAAACTTCTCCCCCACCATGCCCCCACTCCACCAGCTCCTTAGAGTTGAGGCTCAGTTTGCTCCATTTTCTGTTTCTAGAATCCTTCAGAAATAGGAGAATCAAGAAGGTTGCTTCTGTAATGAGAAATGATTTGATCCCCATGGAGGAAAAGCAATACTTGATCTATAACTAGAATGCTGTGACTTAGTTACTCTTGACCAGCAAAAACCCACTAAAATTTTTCATTTTAATCCATGCTGTAACCTCTTTTTCACTGCCTTTTGTGAAAAAAAAACTCATTTTATTACGCGATTTCATATGAAGTGGGAGGAAACTTGGGTTAAAGTCTTTAACTTTTAAGGTACATTAACAGAGGAAAAAGTGTTGTTGGTCTTTATGCATTCACATACCCTGACTCAGGTGCACTTCCTTTTATGATTCTTGACATAATAAACACACACAACAACCACCCTTCTGTTTGCTGTATCAATGATATTACTGCCCTCCCCCCTCACCAATCCTCATACTTGGTTCTCTATCTTTTCTCTTTTGAAAACTTAATGGCTAAGTTCAGAATTTAAAAATGCAGTGCCTTGCCTCCATTCTAACTTTGGCTAAATATTTTATCTCCAAATAATTTTATTTGGTTCCCTCTCCCAGTTGTTTATTTAATTCTATTAGTGTTTCGAGATTCTGAACATGAATTATCCACTAATAAAATCTAAGTGTATTTCATTATCCAGTGTGTGTATGATTCAGGCCCCTCTGGGCATGCAGTTGCAGCTGGACTCGATATGAGTTTTAAGAAACGTCAATCTTTTAAATCCAGTTTAGAGCCTGAAAGGAGGCTGATGATTTTGCTGATTATTCAAATGAATTGATAGTCTTGAGATAGGAAATCTGACAACAATGGAGTCTTGAACATTTTAAATCCAAATGCACAGTCGTGTTTGTGTGTGTCTGTGTGTGTGCATTCGTTTGTGTTAATACTTAGTTACCTGCAAGAGAGGGGAGTTCCTAGAAACTAATGACACTGTTGGATCACTTTTGACTGCTAATTGCTGGATTGGTAAAAAGAGTGAAACATCCACTATGTGACAAACTAGAAAAAGGTCATCCCTAAAATCTTAAGGGCAAAATACTCTGCCATTAAGTGCCTACAGTGGCTAGAAAAAACCACTTCCTATAAGAGAAGTAAGCTGAAGGAGGCTATAGTGACCCTATACTGTTAAAACCATCATCTGTGGAAAAAAATGTAACCTACTGAAACGCTAACAAAAATGGTATAGATGGAATACTCCTATACAAGTAGTTCCTTTAAAGCAGTTTGGTTATTTCTGCATGCAATATTCAAATAGCAACTTTAGAGAAAAAGAAGAATTTAAAGTGGGTCACCGGGAAAGAGAGAAATTCATTGAAATAAAATATGTGTACCAAATAAGTCAGAAGAAAATGGATCCAGTGTCACTTTTGTTTTCTCTGAGTATCCAATACTTAGCCTAATTCTCAGCAAGTACCAGAGCCCAGTAAATATTTATTGAATTGAACTCAGTTGAAATGAAATAAATGCAATTGAACCAACTTAGTATTGGCAAATACGTTCTTGGGTAACATCCTTCTGACATCAGCTTGAAACAGACAATGATTTTTATTAAATTTAATGTGAGAAGAAAAGATGACCTCCAATGGACAATAGACCAGGCATTTTAGAAGACTGAAGGTCAATTGGCGGCTTACAGATATCCCGTATATTTTCACGAAATGCAGATAATTTCGATGCCTTTCTGCTCAAAGAGATAAGACTATCATGCAAACAGTTTCCCTTCTACAAGATGAGATCTGATCTCCGCGCCGAAGACTCCTGGCACCTTCGCAACGGCTAAGCGGGGCCCCGGGGCCAGAGGCAGAACTAGGGAGCTCACCCCACGTGACACCAAACCACTGGCCTACTCCGGCTTCCTTTTCCGACGTTTTACAAGGAACAGGTGGCTGCGATCTAACCTTTCGAAAGTCTGCTATTTGCATGACCCTCGTGCGGCCATTCTGTCGGTGCCGCGCCCCTCCAGCCCCGGCGCGGCGGCAGGTGCTGGGGCACGCAAGTCCGTGGGCGCCCTGGCCGCGCGCCACGGTTCCATTCAGCGTGAGCGGCCACGTGCTTGGCAGCGATCCGGCTATTTAGTCACGCACAAAACTATAAACAACTAGAAGAAAGTGTGGAGAGGCGCCTTTGCCTCTGGCGCTTTCTTTGCCTAGTCTCCAACCTCAGATCCCTCCTCAGCCGAAGTGCCGCTTCCGCGCCCCGTCCCCGCGCCGCACAACTGTCCTCTGACCCGGGAACCGTATGCAGCTGCAAGCCTGTCGCGCTAGTGGGGTACGAGCAAAGCGGGCTCTTTACCGGGTCCAGGCAGTGCCGTCCCACGTGCCCTGCGCCCTCGGAGAGAAGGCGAGTGTCACGGGTTGGGCGACGTCGCACGGCGCCCTACTGCAACCAAGCCCAAGGCGCTCCCAGTGCTAGGAAGATGCTCATTCCCGGGAGGCAACTGTATCAGCAGCGAGGTCTGCCTCCTCGCCTTTGCCCCTCTCTGCGCGGACTCCGGAGCTGCATTTCGGCTGGGGCGCTCCTCGGCCCGCTTCAAGACTACTAGAGAGTGGATGGAGGCGCAGCGCCAAGGTCCCGAGTTTTGACCCCTGACCCCGGCCCCACCCTCCACGTGGGGCGAGCCAGACCTCAGTGACTCACGCTGGCAATCCCTCCGCCGAAAAGCCAGAAAACCTTCCGCGCGCTAGCACCCCAGGCAACCAATCACCAAAGTTAGCAACGATGCTTAAAATGTTTTATTTTTTCTCTTTAAAAATATTTACAGATCTAAAATCTCCCCCTTTCGTCCCTACCCATCCTCGGGACGAGAGAAAGGAAAACAGGTGTTGAGATAATTGCCTAAAGCCCCCGAGGGCTAGCGTGGCCGGCCGTGTGTGCATGTACATATATACAGGTGTATATATGGGGAGAGGAGTGTACTTGGTTTTGTTGGTGTTTTTCTGGATTTTTTCCTACCAATCAATGTCGATCTGGCCGAAACTCCCTTTCCCACCACCACCACCCGAGAACATCCCCTCCGAATGGTTTTCAAAGCGTATTGGTTTGCTTTGGGTAGAAAGCAGGCGATCTGGCTTGAGGAATGCCGTTAAATACCCGAAACAATCAAAACAAAAAGTAGGGCAGAGGCCATAAATAAGAGATAATGAATACACATGGTGTATTTCTTAATAGTTTCTGGAAACACGCTGCGTTGCTCCGGAGCCCTGCCAAGGGGCAGCCTGCGCCAGGCTTGCAGGCAGCCGGAGACGGGCCAGGGCGGCCGGGGAGCAGGCGGGCGGCGCGGGCCGGCGGGCCGTCAGTAGTCGAGCTTGTTGTAGAGGTTGTAGAGAGGTAAGGCCGAGAGGTTGCTGCCCGGGTAGTAGAGCGGCGCGGGGAAGGCGAGCGAGCGCGGCACCGGCACGCGCAGCAGCGAGCTGTCCCGGAACACCAGTGGCATTCCCACCAGAGTCTGCGCCGACGCGTGCGCCATGTTGGCCGCCTCCAGCTCTGCCGAGAGCTGCCGCTTCCACTTGTTGCGGCGATTCTGGAACCAAGTCTTGACCTGGGTCTCGGTGAGCTGCAGGCTGGAGGCGAGGCAGGCGCGCTCCGAGCTGCTCAGGTAGCGCTTCATGTCGAAGGTGGACTCGAGCTGGTACACCTGGCTGCGCGAGAAGACCGTGCGCGTCTTCTTCTTGGCGGTGCCCGCCTGCCGCTCGGCTCCGCCGTCCCGCGGCCGCTCGGGCCCCGGCGACGGCGAGCCCGCGGGCAGGAGCCTCTCTTTCTCTTCCTTAAAGTCCGGGTGCGAAGGAGAGAGGAAAGGCGTGCGCTCCGAGCTCGCCGGCCCCGCACTTCCGCTGTTCTTGGGAGTACCTGGAGAAGGAACACAGACGGGAAGGCCATGGAGTTGGGAGCCTCAGAGACCCCCAGCTCTGGCGGGGACCGGGGGCTTGGTAGGCGGCTGCAGCCTTAGTCCCATCTTCCTTGGTCCCAACCCCTTCCTCTTCTCTCTCTCGCGGGCACCCAAAGCCCAGCAACCCGGCCTTTAGAAAGCAACAGGAGAGGGACCCAGCCACTTGAGTCTGGGGTCTCTGTGCTCCCAGCTTCGTGAAAGGACTTGTGGCAACAGGGGGAGGAAGTCTGGAGGGAGAACATTAGCATCATTTTGAAAGGTGATTTTGCCTTGTAATAACTGAGCTGGAAGAGTTCCCCGAGCTTTATAGGGTGGCATCATTTCACAGGCCGTTTGTTCGGAAATCACGCTAAGGACTAATGCGGGGCTCCCCTTCGTCAGATGTTGTAAAGAGGAACCATCTCTGAAAGGCACCATTGTCAATCATCTTGGAGTGCTAATCATTCCGAGGAGGAGGAGAGACACAGAGAGAGAGGAGAGAACAGACGCTGAAAGAGATTGCGGTAGAGACAGACGGACCGCTCAGACCCGACTTCCAGACGTGGTGTTCGGAAAGTAGCCGATGTGCAAAGGGGATAATGAGGGCAGAGCCGCGTGTGCGGCCGGCCCTGTGCCCAGCCCCCCGTGGTGCACTCTCCCTCCAACCCTACCTTCCCCAAGACCGCGGCGCGCGAGGTCTGTGTTCCCCGTCTCCTCTCGAACGCCCGCAGGGCCGAGCAGGCAGCGCCGCGCGCGCGTCCCCTCCCCTCGGCCCCGGGCGGCCGCGGCTCTGGCCAGAGGGAGCCCGGCGCGAGATCCCCGACACAGCTTCCCTCCCCTGAGAGCTTGCTCTCGGCCGGCGGGGCGGCGTGCGATCCTTACCCAGGCAAGGAAAGGGGATGGGGGGATGGTGCTTGGGGCCCGGCTCCTTGGGGCCGTGCGGGTCTGGGCAGAAGCAGGCGGGTGCCTTCCAGCCGTCGTCCGGCTCCTCCTCCTCCGAGGACACCGACAGGCTGCGCTTCCTGGAGGGCCACCCGGCGGGCTCCCGTGGCGCCTCCGAGGGGCCCCCGCCCAGGATGGACTGAATGGTGAAGCTGGAGACGCCGCCGGCCGCCGGACACCCCTTGCCCGCATCTTCCTTGCTGCCCATCCTGGGTTCATAAGAAATCGGAGGAAACCAAGAACTCCCTTTAGAGACGATCTGAGTGGAACGTGGTGCAGGCAGGCAGGCGGGGGGAGGGGCGGGGAGGGGAGCCACGGGGAGGGGGCGACGAAGCTGGTGAGGCGTCCCCTCCGCGCGGGGGACACGCGGGCTCGGGACGGCTGCGCGGGGGCCCCTGCCCGCCCAGCTCTGGGTGCGCCCGCCCAGTCCCGGCGCGAATGCCCCTTCCTTGCCGGCCAGCTCGCCCGGTCTCCGGCTGCGCGGAGGTGGCGCGGCCTCATTTGCATAGAGGTTACCCGAACGCGGCCAATCGCAGCGCCGCCGAGCGGCCCCGGAAATTTTCAAAAAGCCCAGGGCCGGCACGCAGCGCCTGTGAGCCCTGGGGCGCGCAGAGTCCTGCGGGCATCTGATGTGTCCAAGCGAGGAAGCTAGGACCGAAAACAGCACAGATTCCAGCCCGGGTTCCAGGCCTCTGTGGCGGCTCTGACCGCTCGGACCCCGGCCGGCTCCAGGGCTAGGGACTGCGCGGGGCTCCGAGCTGGAAAAGTCCGACGCCAGCCTCAGGCGACCGCTCCTCGCATCCTTGGAGGGGCTCTCACAGGCTGCTCCACGACCCTCCCTCAGCCTCCCACCCCTTCTCGTCCGGGCGGGCAAGCAGGGCTGGCACCACGCCCCCCCCTCCCCCCACCACCACCGTTGCGCCCCGTGCGGGAGGAGGAGGATTTAGGAGCACGCACCTCTGAACTATTCTCAGTGCTATTCCTGGGAGTTTAGCTGGGAGGCCCAGGAGCAGACAACTTCCGCCCTTCCTCGCCTACAGACCCCACCCCTGTCACAGGCCCAGAGGGGCTGCCTGATCTTGGAGGGTAAAGGGGAAGCCCTAGAGCTTGTTTCAAGAGATCCTGGTTCAAGCCCAGCACCGCCGTTCACACGCTGCATGAACTCGGACAATTCCAGTCCCTATCGGAGCCTCACTGCCCTCCTAGGCGAAGTAAACTTCTCGTTAGCGTCTGCCCCTTCTCCTGTTTTGAAGGTCGCTTTAGGCAGGAACGGAAGAGCCCCCGAAAACCTAGCGGCACTAGGAGCTCACAGTAGGTCCTCTGTAAACCTTCGCTGAATAGGCCATGGCCCGCCCTCCTGTTTTGTAATTCTCCTTATTTGGCAAATTTTGAGTGGTCACGGAATTGCTGCGGAAATAAAAGGGCTTTGCTCCTGGGAACGGGAGACGGAGGTGAGAACGGGGACAAGGTTTTAGGATCGGGCAAAGTCGAGTCAAATCTCGGCTGGGTGAGCTTGGACAGGACACTTAAACTTTCCCAGCCTCGGTCTCCTCATTCCTAAAATTAGGGTAAGCAATGCCTACCCGCAGAAGCCGTGTAGAGTCAAAGTGCCCAACTCCGACCCTGGCACACGGTAGGCGCTCAGTAAACTCTCGTTCCTCCCTTGTCCTCGCGGCTCCTTCTGAGTCCTGGCTCTCGCCCCTTTAAATCCCAGATCAGCTGTTACCGGATCTAGAATCAGCCTGGAGCAGACTAAACGGCTCGGGGACACAGTTGTCTACACAAGCTTCGAGGAAACGAAGGTGAGGCAAGGCCCCAAGGCGCTCAGGCAACCCCACCCCCTGGGTCCGGGACCGCTCCGTCAAAAGATCCCGGAAGCCCTGCCCCTAGGGTGCCCCCCAAGTGCAGCCAAGGGTGAGAGGAGACTCTGGAATCAGTCCTCACAGATGTCCAGACGCTGCACCATGACGATGCAGTTCCCTCCTCGCCCGCGCCGCGCCCGGGTTATTGAGTAAAGCGCTTATAATATCATTAGCCGCGGTGAGTTACCGACTGCAGCTCTACCCGTGGCAGAACCTCTCCCTACTTAACTCCTCGAAGGGCTCGTTAATGGGCTAATTGATTAGGAGTCGGCGGCGCAGCCGGGGCTGGGGCAGGCGAAGGGCGGGGGCCAGGGGCTGTGCGCCACGGCCCGGGAGGCCGGCGAGGGGCAGGTGCCGGCCTCCATCACCGAATTAACCTCTTCAGGGCTCGGCGGCGGGGTCGAGACACATTACAAATGGTCAGCTTTAATCATGGTGTCAGCTCATTAACCCGGAAGGACCCGGCGCTGAAATACAATTTGTGCGTCCTCCTCTGCGCGGCCGCGGCACAGACTCCCGTGCCACGTAGCAGCCGGTCCCGCGCGCTCCCGCACGGTCCGGGGGTAGAAGGAAGGTTGCTGGAAAGGAACACCCGACTCTCTCACCGGCCTGCGGCCTCTCCGCCTACCGCAAGCACCCTGACCGGGCGCTGTCTCCCGGACCGTGGCCAGGTGGCCCTGCGGAAAATTGGCCAACCCGGCAAGCAGAGCCCGCCACTCGTTGGGGAAGAAAGAGGAGCTGGGGGAGAGGGGTTGAACACTTCTGAGCTAGTGAATACTTGGTGCCAGCAACCAGGAACACGCTGGGAGCATCCCATCATTCTTCAGTTTAATCCTCACAGCAAACCTGCGGTGTAGATCTTTACCTCCAGTGTACAGGCGGGGAAACTGAGGCTCAAGACAAAAAAAAGTGACTAGCCCAAGCAGAGTAAGCTATATTGAAACTCAAGGTCGTTCCACTGCCAAAATCAGGCCCTTGGGAGGGGCGAGGGTCAGAGCAGGCATGGGTACTGAGCTTGGGGAATGGCTGCAGGGAAGACGGTGAGGACCCTCCCCCCATCTCAGGACGGCCGGGGCGGATGTGAGAGTGCGGTCAGGGGCGAACACGGTTGGTCTCTGCCAGGGCAGGGACGGTGGGGGCGGCGGCAGGGCCTTTGGGGTGGGCCTTGGAGAAGCAGCTCCCAGGCCTCAGAGCGGCGAGGAACTGGGGGGCGGACCCGTGCAGCCTGGCATGAGGATTCTAAGCTAGGAAACTATGCAGCTTCGAGACCCCACAACTTTCCCCCGACTCTGCCCCGAGCTAGTTTGGGAAGTCAAAAGGAGCCATCCGCCTCGTACTCCGCCTGCTCGCCGCACCCCCTCACACTGACCGTCTAGTCTACTCAGAGGTGTGCTACAACCGAGTCCTGTGCAGCTTCTTCCTCTCCCACACCCTGCACATTGTCAGACGCGCACGCTTTAAGCCGCGTGCACTACACTTGCATAAACACTTACGCACTCACACACATTCAGTCAGAAAATGTCCACTGAGCTCCGACTAGTGTGCGCGTCACACACACACACTGTACACTCAACTAGGGAAGTGATGGTGGGCGCAGGGCGGAGGCAGGGAGGTGGTGGCGGAGACGGGGAGACTCCTGGCTCTGCAGCCCGATGGACTCTCCCCCAGGCTGTCCCCCGCTCTCCTCAACTGGTCACCTGCGGGGTCTGCCGCCCCTGGTGCACCGACAGCAGTTACACCGCTGGGGCCAGAGGGCCAAGAAACGATCTTCCCGCTGTCCCTTTGGGACATCTGAGAGTCACCAAGACCTCATCGAGAGCGCAGAGGCCCAGACGCCCTCTTCTGGGCCCAGTGCAGCTGCAAAACACACTCCCAGGAACCCTCAGCTCCAGGAAGCACCACCCGAGACACCCGGTCTCTCTCCCCTCAAGTGCGGCAATCCTTCAACTCAGGACCACCTCCCGCCCCACCCTCCCAGTCTCGAGATAGCTCCGCCCCTCCCTACTCCATTCAGGTTAACAGCCACTACCCTGGAGAATGGCCTCTCCTCATTTTGAGGATGTCTTCCCCCACTAGGAATTAGTCATAACCTGGTTCCAAAGAATGATAAACTTTCCCAGACTGAAAGGACGCTTAAAGTTTAGGTCTCGAGATGATGCCACTGCTCAATATTAAAGCGGCCCAGAGCAAACTTGCGAGGAGCCTAATAAAAATTGATCCTCTCTGCTCTGCGGCAGTTGCGAAATAGGCTGGCTGAGCCGGGTAATAGCGGAAGAAGGCTCCCTCCGAAATGACAGATGAAGTCATAAACAAGTTTGATCTTGGAATCAAGCTTCGATAAATATTAAACACAGTCTGCACCCCCCCTTTACGCGAGTGGATTATGATATATGGCGCGTCCAAACTTTAAAATAAGGAAATACCAGAGAAAATGATCTCAATAAATTTTCTAAGTATAAACGTTGATTATGTTTCGATTTTCATTCAAGGGCCTCTGCTGTTCGTTCTTTGGTGCAAATGACATCTCGCAATAGGCTTTTGGGGAAAAGGGCTCCCTATTTGAAAAAGAGAGCCCCAGAGGTGTACAATTTATGTAATCTGCGGCTGGAAAATGAATTGTGTAATTTATTGGAAAACAGAAAGTCATGAAGATTGGATCAGCATAGCCGAGTCCCGACAACCCCCCACCCCCCATCCATCAAGTTCCAATTAACAGCCTAACCAGAGAGCTTTAATGGGTTTCCAATCTAGTGGCCTGATAGACTCATCAATTCCTCTGGGAGAAATTAAGAAAATCGACCGCCCCTTGGCGACGCAGTGTCATTCCTTTCTGCAACTATATGTCAAATTAAAAACACAATTAAAATTTAAACTGTTTCAATCAAAGGGTGCCCTGCAACCTATGTTTCACTTAATAGAACTTTGATGAAAATCTGATGCGTGCACTCCATCACCAAGGGGGGCCAGGGCGGCGAGAGAGCTCACGAAAGAAGGGGATTCTTTCTATTCCTTTAAAACATTAGCGCTTGGGTGAGGCACACCAGGTGACCCCACCTCGCCTCTCCTGACTAAGTGATGGGCGCAGTGAGCTCTCCGCGCTCGCTCCCTCGCTCACTTTGCAGCTCTCCCCCAGCTCTTTTTCCTCTCCGTCCACTGCAACCAGAAGGGATCCTTTTGGAACCCCGGCGACCCAGATTTTGGGCAGTTTCGCCCCAGAGACGCATCACCTGGAGCAGGAAGGAGCCAAGGAAGAGACCTGGGCGAATATAACCAGTGTGCACCGTCTGGGAACTCCCGAAGGAGGCAGACAGCCTCCGGCTATCCCTTGCTGACGTCTCCGAAACTGCCCCGACACTCGAATGAAGTTCTACGGGACCCTGAAGGCAGAAGAATGGGAAGAAATCCAGGCGGATAAATGGACCCCCGTAAGAGCTAGGGCAGCGCTGCCATCTGAGAGCCGATTTCCCAGAAGCTTCGGCTCCCCACGGATAAGCCTTCAGGGTGCTTCCGCAGGAAGGGCACACCCTGGGATAAGAGCAGCCCAAATCTCAACTCAAGATCCCAATCCGAAGCACCAGGCAGGGCTCCCAAGTACAGCCAATCTCGTTCTCTTCGTGGCCCTTTCCTTTCTTTTGCCGCCCACCCGACCCCGCCGCTGTTTGTAGGTCAAGGGGTCAGCATCTACCGTGCACACCCAGACGGGCGCACGTGCACACTTCCAGATGCGTGAACCCAGACGCACGGCTCGCTCGCACTCGGAAGCCAGGGAGGGCCTGCAGGCAGGGCTGAGGGGCGGGCTGAGAGTAGGGGGAAGCCTGGAGGAGGAGCCTCGCGGACCGCCTCTTCGGGGCCACTTGTACGTGCCAGGGCGGGCGGTGTCCCCTGGGCCTGCCTGGCTGCGCTTTGGACCCCAAATCGGGGATTTCGATGGGGCTCATGTTTCTTGCACCTTGACCCTGTCGCGGTGACCCTGTCGCGGTGACCCAGTAGAGGGGACTTTTCCTAGTCCAAGTTTGTATCGCAAAGGGGAAGAGGCCCCCTAGATGGGCCACTGGGCCGCCAGGCGTGGCCAACCGCGAGAAGTGGGGCAAAATGGAGACTTGGAGGCAGGCAGGGCCGCGGCCAGCGAAGTCTGCGCCCGGCAGGGCCCCTCGAGGGAAGTTCGGGTGCCTGCGCGCACAGAGAGGAGGAAGCAGGAGCGCGTGGCCGGGGCTCTGGCAGCCCAACACTTCGAGGCCTGGCCAAAGCTCCCGAAGAGGCTGCACAGTCTTCCGGGTCCCCACTGCTTGGATCCCGACTCCCATCGCCCTGACCCTAGCTGGTGCAGCGTGCGCCCCCAGAAAAGAAAGTAAATCCCACTGACCTTCTCGCCTCCTCCTCTTTCTCCCGGCTTTACCCTCCAGCGCAGGCTCTTGGAGCGAGGAGAGGAGAGCGCTCTGGGGTTCTCGCGACGTAGCCTTAGGCTCTGGATACCCAGAGCCTGCCAAGGGGACGTCCCGGCTCAGAATGAGCCCCCAGTGGCGGAGGGGGGGGGGCAGTTTATATCTGTCTTGCTGTTGTTTGATGTACACACACCCACTGTATTTACTACCAAATAAAAGAAATACATCTGTGTTGCCAACAGAAACAGCTCAGCTCGCGCGCTGGCTCTGCCGTCTCCGAGGGTGCGGAGGCGATTGCGGGTGCTCAGAGCCCTGCCCTGTGGGGAGTGAGGTCTGGGCCCACTAGGAGAGTCGGGGTCCGCGGTGGGGTGTTGGCGGGCTCCGTAGTTTGTCCCAGGTGACTAAAGAGGAGGGAGCACAAGGCATCCCTGCCTGAAGGATTTCAGGCTTCATGCAGCAGAGTTAGGAGCGCCACCTCGCTCCCTGCCCAATCCTTTCCAGGGGATTCTTCTCAGCTTGCCTGAGCCTAGGGCCCTCAGAGAAAACCAGCTGCCCAGGGTCACCTCGAACAAGGTGTGCCTGACTGTGTCTGAGCATTAGTGATCTCTGTGGCACTAAACGCATATGTGGGTGAGTGTACTGGGAGCCCCTGGAAACTGGTGTCTGTTAGGAAGTCTAAAGTGTGTGTGTTTGGGTGATGCAGAAAGGATGTAGAGGGGAAGATGATGTCATTTGCACTAACTTGGAGATTAACTGAGGGTCAGACAGAGATGGCTCTGAAATTAGGGTGGGTGGAGAGAAGGCTGGGTTCCAGGCTCTGAAAGTGAGAGGATAAAATTGGGGATGTTGGTTCAGTGTCCTAGGGTGGGGCAAACGGGCTGCCCTGGCTTCCCACAATGGAATGTCCTGGAGGAATTATACAGAGGCACCCTCACTCCCCCAGGTAACCCCCTCTGGTGAGTGGTTCCAGTAGCTCCCAGCAATCCCTGCAGAGGCAGCAGGGAGGGCTGCTATTCCGTGTGGGGCAAGAAGATGAGCCCAGCCAACTCTGGGGATGTGACAGTCCCATTCAGCGCTTCGTGGCCTGTCCTGACACAAAGGCCTCAGAAAGACTTGCAGTGAGCCTAGGATGCTTCGTGGGCGGAGAGATGCTCGGAGTCCCCACTCTCTGGCTCAACTCTTGCACTGTGAGAAATACCACGACCCCGACCCGACAGGAGGGAAGCGGACGTTTCCCGCCGGAGCCGGCTTCTAGGCTCACACAGCAGCCAGTCCCAGGCGGCGTAGGCGCCGCCCTCCTCCCCCAGAGCGCGCACTGTGGCTCCTGGGAGGGACCTGCCGACCCAGAGCAGCCGGGCTCCCCAACAGGAGGGAAGGGCAGGCTGCGGGAAGCAGGACAAAGAATAAACTGTGCTTGTGGAGAACCAGTTATTTCTCGACTTTGTAAAGACCGGGTCAGTCAAGAACCGTTTTCTAGAATCCAACACAAATAAAGAAGTATATTCTTGGCGTTTGATAACATCGTGTTCTGGCTGTAAAATCTAAGGACGTGTTTGCTATTGCAACATTATTTTTAATGAGCTGTTACTGGCCTGTCCCGCAGTTAGTATTGCCAACAGTAAAAGGCATCACTGTATTTGCAGGTAACACAAGAAGCAACATTTTGACCCTGAATTTCTGTTTACTTTTCATTGACGACACATGCCCTCGTTTTTATTCCAAACCAGAGGGAAATAAAGGGAGATCTGTCTTCACTGAAGTCCAGGCTAAAATTTTCCCCAAAATACGCAAGCTAGTTTATTTGGGGGCAGTTTCTCATCAACAGAAAACGATAGTCGACGTTTCAGCCATAGTGGAATCAATTGTGTCGATTGGGTTTGAGGACGCCAGCAAAGCACTGGGAGAGGGAATGCAGCGTGTGCAGGCGCTCCCCAGCGGACGCGCCCCGCGGCGTGCTCTTCGGCATCGTCACCAGCTCCGGGTTCCTCAACTGCCCCTCCCGGTTCCCCAGCTTCAAACGTTCGCTGTCAGGAGTTGGCCGTGCAGACCCGGTGCTCTCAGGGGGCCGCCGCGCGGGGCTGGCGAGGGGTGCCCAAGCACCTGCTGTCGTGCGGACCTGCGCTCCCGAGCCGCTCCCGCGCGCCGCGTCTCCGCAGGCCGCCCAGCCAGAGCGCGGTGGCTCGGCGCCCAGCGGGTGCGTGGGAACGGCTAGCTTTGCGCTTCCAGGAGTGCACTGGGACAGGGGCGGGGAACCCAGAGACGCCACCCTTGAGGTATTGAGCACAGGGGACAGAAAAGGACCTGGCCGGGAGGAGACAAGGTCCTCTCAATTGCTCTTGCCGCAGTTGGGTGGTCTCTGTTCCCCGGCACTCGACACACCAGCACAGCGCCCACACCCGAGACGCCCCGGGAGCCACAGTTCCTCAAGGCCTGCGGAGGCCTCCCTGTTCTGCAGCTGGGCTGGTTGGCCTCCCTGGGGGTGCCCTCTCGTGGCCTGGCCTCTCCCAGCTGGACTTCACGATCCGCCTCTGGACGCAGCTAAACTCTCAGTTCACGCCCTTCTTTCCTCCCCCCACCCCACAAGCATCCAGGCCCGCTGATGTCCTGTCCCGAAGCTCGCGCTCCGGAGGAACTGAGGCCTGGGAACGGAATGCGAGGCGGCAGCCCTGCGTTCGGAAGCAGCAGCTGTCTCTGAGCTCTCGGCTGCCGCTTCGCTCCGTTTCGAAATCTAGATAAGCCTAGGTCCTCGCCGCTTCCGCCCCGCATTCTTCCCTGCGCGCAGGGCGTTTCGAGCTGCGTTAAGGTTATGGGAAGAGAGCGGCCCTGGTGGCGAACAAAGCCGCCTCTGTCTCCGCCGCCTGCCGCATGACAGGCCTGTGTGTCCAGGTCAGACTCCGCGAGCGCAGAGGCAGCCAGAGAGCGAGGCAGAAAAGAGTTTCGGAGACACCTGCTCTGGGGAAAACCGTCCCAAGTTACACACTCTGGCAACACCAAACGCTTCGCTTTTCTTTTCTTTTTAATTAATTCAATTTCACGACAACATTAAGTGTAACAATATTTTGTGGGGCTTTTTTTCTCTCTCTCTTTTTCTTAAAAAGGGGCTGAACCCGGGCAGAGGTTAGGGAGGCTGGGGGTGGGGACGACAAACTATCGCAGAACAACAGGTGTAGCCGACAGAAAGAAAACAGAAAACTGGGTGCCAGAGCGAGGAGCCCTGCGGAGTTGAAGGCGAAGTTACAAGAAATCTGTACATTTATCAAATAAGTTAAAATTCTCCTAAATTGATTGTCCTTCACTTAAAGCGCTCCAGTATGCGTATCTTTCTCCTCTGAGCATTGCTATCTACCCTTGTTTCCTTCCTTCCCCTCTTTCTCCTTCTTAATTTTCTCCTCCTAAAGGAATGACCGGGATTACACAGTGAAAACGCCTGCTTCTCTCGGTGGAGGTAGAAGCAGGGCTCTCAATTTTGTACAATATTGCACAGGTCAAAAGTACCACAGCAACTGCAGAACAAAAAGGTAGGGGCAGATGATAAAAGATACAGGTTGGGTTTTTTAAATATTGAAATCTCTCTTGCAAAACAGTAACACCAGTAATGTTAATAATTTACCAACCAATGGAATTCCCAAAATAAAGGCTACTAATAAATAAGACCACTCACGCCAGGCCAGATGTGGAGCCGTTTCAATAATCTTTTGGCTGTCTTGTCTTTTCCCTTTAAACACTTAATTAGGGAATTCTTCGGCCACAAATAGAGATGAAGAGGTCAATTGCGACAGACCTCTGCCGGAGAGAAAAGCGGTCTGAGTCGGGATTCTTATAAGAGGCTGATCAGACTCCGAAAACTGGGGAGGAGAACGGATTGGGAGCGGAGAGGAAGAACCACACCCAGAAACCCAGAAACAAAAGTACTGCAATGTGAATTTTCTCCCTTTCTCTCAACTTCTGAAAATAGTTCTATAGAAAATGAATAAACCAGAGGGGTTCAGGCTTTTGCGCTTATTTTCCTTTTATAAAAATAAAACCCAAAAAGCCAGAGCGCAATGCAAATTTGGGAGAGGGTTGCACATTTTACAAAAGCTTGCAGCCGAAATATTTGACCCGGGAATTTTGTCTTTTTCCTGCTCTCTCTTAATATAAACCAAAACCAAAAGTAAGAGGGGAAGCGCCTCAAATCCATTAGGGGTGAATTGCACGAAAATGCATTGCAAATACTTACAAAACGCTACCGACTGGGGGAGGGGAGGCCGGGGCAGTGCGCCGAAGCCCCGGTTCCCGAAGGCCGCTGGACGTCTCGGCGCCCTCGGCCCGGACCAGTCTCCTCCGGAGTTTGGGAAGGGGGCCGGGCGCTCCCTTCCCCTCCCCTCTCAGGCCTCAGACCGGCCGTAGCAGCGGCACGGACGAGACCACCGGGTGCGAGTAATAGACGGGGTGCGGGAAGGTGAGCAGCGGCTGGCTGACGGGCACCGGGGCCCCCGCGGCCGCGGCCGCTGCGCCCTCGGCCGCCGAGTTCTCGTGGTAGAGGATGGGCACCCGCACGATGCGCTGCGCCGCGGCGTGGCTCAGGTTGGCCGCCTCCAGCTCCGCCGCCAGCTGCCGCTTCCACTTGTTGCGGCGGTTCTGAAACCAGATCTTGACCTGCGTCTCGGTGAGGTGCAGCGACGCGGCCAGGCCGGCGCGCTCCGAGCTGCTCAGGTAGCGCTTCATGTCGAAGGTGGACTCGAGCTGGAAGACCTGGCTGCGGGAGAAGACCGTGCGCGTCTTCTTCTTGCGGCACGCGGGCTTCTTCTCGGGGCTCTCGGCGCCCTTCTTCCAGTCCTCGGCGCCCGGCGTCGCCGCCGCCGCCGCTCCTACGTTCGCCCCGGCCGCGCCCGGCGTCGCCTCGCCCTCCTTTTTGCCTTCCTCCGAGTCGCTCTCCTCCAGAATGATCTCGTCCGGGCTCTTGGAGTCCAGCTCCTTGTGGTCGGGGTCGGCCTTGAGCAGCGGCTCCGGGGAGTCGCGGTCGGTGCCCGAGGCAGGGGAGGAGTCTCGCAGGAGCGCCTTCTCCGAGGCTGGGGAGAGACAGACAGACGGACGCACACACACGCACACGGACATCGCCTTCAGCAAGGCCTGGCACCTGGGCGAGGCAGGCTCGAGCCATACCGGCCTCCTGGCCCGGGCCTCGAGGCCTCACCGTTCTCGCTGACCTCCTCCTTCCCAGCTGGTCTAGAATAGGGGCGCCGCGTCCTGGGATCCCCCTCCTCCCGAGGACGGGCGACAGAGCCCCGGATGGTGGCTGCACCGCCGCCTCCTTTCTTTCCCTCAGCTCCCTGGCCAGGGGCCCGGGAAGAGATTCGCCTCTGGCTTGGGCCCGCCCGGGTCACTCACTTCATCCAGGCCATGTCCCCAGTCCCAGCCGCCAGAAGCCTCCCCATTCGTGCTCCAGGCCACTTTTCCCGGGAAGCGCCATGCCCGGGGCTCCAACTCCACTTCTTTTCTCACCAAGTGGGATTGGATTCCCGGGGAGCGCAACCCAGCGCGCGCGGCAGGAGATGCAAGCCAGGGCCGGAGGAAGTTAGCCAAACAACGGGTTGGAGGATGCAGGGGTCCCAGGTCTGCGGTGGGAGGTAGCAAGGGGCGGGGATGGGACAGGCGCGCGGGGAGGACAACGAAAGTTCAAAGAAAGGTCGGTACCTTCGGGTCTCGGGAGGTGGCCGCCGGCGGGGGTAAGGGTGTAAGGGTACCACCAGGCCGGGGAGCGCTCCAGGTAGTGCGCGGGCAGGGCAAACCTCTGCGCCGGGATCTCAAAGCGGGGGAAAGCCAGGTCGCCCACCTGCGAGAACGCGAAGCCCGCGGCACCTTCCAGGGCCCCCTTGGCCGCAGCGGCAGCAGCGGCGGCGGCGGCGGCGGCGGCCGAGGCCGGCGCGAAGAGCGTCCGTGGGGGTGGCTGAGGCTTAGGGGGCGGCCGGTGGTGGTCTCCGTTGAGCAGGTTCTTGATGGAGAACGGGGACTCCTTGGGCGCAGGAGGCGGGGGTGGCGGCGGCGGGAGCTGCGCGCTAGCGGTGCCAGGGGCGTCCGGCCCGGGCTCCGGCATGGTCCCCTCTCCTCGGGGTCCCTGGGAGGGAGGGAGCGGGACAGGAGGGCGGCCGGGCGAGCAGACGGGCGGCCGGAAATCAGACCATAAAGAGAACTCAACTACGGGGCGCAAAGTCGGGGGCCGCCCCGGGCGCAAATCCAGCGGCGGGAGGGCGGGGTGAGGACCTGGCTGGGGCGGGCTCGCATGGGGGAGGGGTCCTGAGGGGCGGGGAGCGGCCCTGCCGCGGCACCGAGGGAGCGAGGCGGCTCGGCGGCGGCGTGGAGCTCTCGGGGAGGAGGCGGCGAGAGCAGTCCCCGGCTTGGGGCTGCGTCAATCCGGCGCCGGATGCTAATGATGAAATCAAAATGTCATCCAAGTTAAATGCGGGGAGTATACGGCGATTGGGCGCGTACAATGGCAAATAGGATTAGGCAGGCGAAGGCGCAGCGGAGCCCAGGCCCCGCAGCCGCCTCCGCCACCGCCCCCTCCTCGCCTTTCCTCGGATTTTGGCGCTTTGGCTTCGGGCTATAAGAGCCCGCCTGTTATTGGCTTTATATAGTCCAATTAGGCAGCAAATGAGGACAAGCCTATTAGCACAAAAGGATATTGGCTCCTGCTAAAGAGGCGCTTGGAGCGCTCCGGCGAGCGCAGGAGGCGAGCGAGGGACGCGGAGCCGGCGGCGCCCCCGGCCGGAGCGCAATGACAGCCGCGGCGCCCGGAGCCCGCGCCTCCCTCTCCCCCCTGCAGCTCCGGGACCCGCTTCCAGCCGCCTGGCCTGCGGGAGGGGGAAGGGGCGGGCCAGGCCCGCCCGGGTCACCTCGGGGTTATCCGCGCTCGCAGCTGCCGCTCCCCCGCCCCCAGGGGCTTGGCAGGGGCCCGCTGCCCCCACGCAACTGGAGAGCCACGCAGCGCCGGCCTAGGAGGCAGGACGCGACCTCTGGCCCGCGGCGAACTCAAGACTTTCTTACTCTTTGGGGTCCGGCGGCCTCAGCATTTTCCCCAAAGCCTGCTAAGGGTGCGGCCACGAAATGGGAGTTTTGGGTTCCCTACCCTCGTCTGGTCAATAGGAAGGGAATCCGGGTGTAAGTCCTTGCACTGCATCAGCAGGGTCAGGAATCCGCGTGGCCTTGGACTTTGGCCTTGGGAAACCGAAGAGTGAGCCTTCCCGCGGGAGCTGGAGTGAGTGTGCGTCTCTGCGCACCCGCGTGTGTGCGCGGAACGAGCTGACGCCCGCGCGTCACTCGGCTGGGCGGCTGGGGCCGCCGAGTCCCGGCACCGACGGCTACGCTCCGAAGGGCCCTCCTCTCCTCTGGCCGCCGGGGCCCAAGGCTTGCGAATCAACTCAGGGCCAGCGGCCCCGAAGACAGCACTTTCTCCCGGGAAGTGTCTCCGGCCGGCGTTTGGAGCTGTCTAAAGCTTTAACGAGGGCAATGCGAACCGAAGGCACAGCAGTGTACCTTCCTCGGCCGTGGCCGTGGCAGCGGCACCTGCAGCACGTCCTGACGGCCGCTAAGTCCCTAGAGAACCCTGTTGGGCCTCTGAGAGCCAGCTGGGCAGAAGGTCACTCGACTTCATAGACTTTAAGAACAACTTCCAGGTTGCATGAGAAGCCCGTAAGATAGGCATTTAAGACTCTAGATTTAAGCATCCAAAACATCAGAATTGCTCGTGGGATCCCTTCCTGAGGGCCAGCTCCCTGGTCAGAGAAAGTTGGCCAAGTGGCCATCACTCCCTTCCACCTCCTGTGAGTTTCTGTACACCTGAGGTCTTTCTGTGGCCCCTTCGCTGCCCCATCCCCTTCCTTTTCTTTAGATCAGCCCTCGCCTAACTCAAGTCCGCCCCCCATGGGCAGGTGCGACCGTTTTGGTTCCCCAGTTGAGAAGTGGACATGTTTTATTTTCCCATCTGGGGCTTCAGACCCTTCCCCACCAAATTTCGATAGGCACATTTAATGCTTCTTTTAGTAAACATTGATCTATAGCAGTAAACCCTATTTTTGCTTTGGGAATCTGGAAGATTTGTAAATGGTCCTTCTGTAAACAATTACTATTCTCATTATTAGTTCTCCCTTGAGTTTGTACAGGGCTTTCCTGGAATGCAAAATGTTATATTATCCAAAATCTTAGTTGAAACCAATCACAGCCCTGAGACTCAAGCAAGGTGGGTGTCACACTCAGGTTTTATAGTTGGAAACGGGCTCCCGGAGAGGAGGCGACCAGGCCAAGGTCACCCAACCGATGCTGACACCCGGAAGTCATTTTCTCCGCAGCTGCGGAAAAAGCTCTATGTGCGTGATGTCTATACAGATTCGGTGGGCACTGCCCACCCTCGCCGGCCACGTGGCCGAGGGTGTGGCGGAGAGGCCCCTGCGCGTGTGCGGGCGTGTTGGGGGAGCTTTCCAGTACGAGGCCGACGCGTGCAAACTTGGCCAAAGTTCTGACGCGTGGAAGCCACCTTTAGACTGAGACAAGCAGAAAAGTTCATCTCCCGGGAAAAAGAAGCGCGTGGCAGACGGTCGCCGAAAACTTCTGGCTGGGGAAGGGTGCTCTTGGCTGACAGCAATTCGGGGACTAGACCCAGATGGCAAGGGGTCCGGGCTGGCAGGGGAAGAGTCCGGGACAGCCTCGCCTGCACCCTGCGGCGCCCCTACCCGAGCCTCACTCTCTCTTCTTGTCCCAGATTCTCCCGGTGTCTCCCCTCCGAGGGGATGCGCAGGTGCACTGGTGTGTATGTGCACGCGTTTTGACCAGAAAGAGGAGTTTCTCGGGCGTCAGCACCGCAGCCCATCCTCTGAGTTTCGGGGGTGCTGGGCTTGAACAGCCAGTTGCACAAATTAAATCTTTCGAGCAAGCTCATGGATATGGGGCCGGGAGCGCCGACACAGCCCTTCACTCGCCCTCTGGCGAGGGGTGTCGCCTGCGCTTACCTGCGCCCTGGACTCCATTCAAAGTCAGGCAAACAGCGCCCTCTATGGGACGTCCTCAACCAAACCGCTGGCTCCGCGGCGGGAGACATCACAGCCCCGGCGCAAAACATTTAAAAGCCGTCCCGATCTTACTCTTCTGGCCACGGTTAGAGAACCTTTTTGTCTGGATTCCAGAAGAAACAGTGAAATCGCCTGGAGATCTCTGCTGATCTTTACCTGGCCACCATAGGAAATGATCTCGCCTGCCTCTCACCCTCTTCCCCTCCTATCCTGCCCCTCTTTTAGGGCCCACTTGGTTTCCACTTGCAACTGATCCCCGAGGTGCCCATCCTGTCTGCAGGCTAGATGTGAGCTCCTGGAAAGCACAGGGCTGTGGCGCTGTCTTATGCGTCTTCCCAGGACTCCTCGCACAGTGGGCCAACCAGTGGTGCTCAGCAACCGCGTGTGTTAATGCCTGAGTGAATGAATGAGTTCACAGTTCTCATTGCAGAGGATTTGCCTGGTCGATTAGGGGCCTTCAGATAGCCTGTTTATACCCAAAAGCAGCTTTTAAAAAGTTTAATAAGAAGCTGAGGTCTTTTGATGATGCATTATACAAAACCTAAAGAAGCCCCAGCGAGGGGACCTCTGGAGGACCCCTTCACAGGCTGATCCAAGCAGGATGGGCTGTGCAGAGCTCAGGGGCACACGGAGCAAAGAGGCAGGGGGCCTGGAGAACACCAGTGATTAACACCCAATTTTTACACAAGAGAATGAGGCCTGGCAGAAGTGGGCTGAGAATGGGCCTCACGCCTCCCCACCCACCACCACACCACACACACACACACACACACATATGCGCACATACAAGTCAGTAAGTAGTGAGTGCCCCGGGGGAGGAGGCATTTCCGTATTCTCCAAAACTTTTTCTGCCTCCCTCCGTAGGGCCTTCCTTGGAACAGCTTCCTGGGATAGCCCACCTGCTTATCCACAGGGTGGGAGAGACTGTTTAGGCTTTTAGCCAAGGCTGCGGAGCTCTCAGACAGGGAGGCCCCCATAATTAACATAGCCAGTGTTTGCACTGCTTCTGGGGGGTCACATTCTACTGCCTGACTCTCTTGAGCTGCAGGTCCTTCATTTGTAGGCAGAATGGGCGAAAGCCTGGAGTTGCGGCACAGGAGAAGCTCTGCCCCAGGCTACATGTGCTCTGGCTTTCTTTCCTGGAAAGTTCTCTCTCATCTCTTCCAATGCTGCCCCCTCCAGAGTCTCCTCCCTTTGGCTAATGACTGTGACTCTGAGAAAATGCACAGCCCTCGGAGATGGGTCATAGCCATGCTGTCCTTGATCACATATGCATCTGGAGTCACATACAATGTCCTTAGACTGGTGAATGTCTAGCCCTTTCCTGAGGGTAAGGGCGATAATTATAGAGGTAACGTTAGCTAAGAGTCACCAAGTCTTCATTATATTCCAGGCACTATAACCTGGTGAGCTTGGTATCGTTAGTACACGTGAGGAAACTGAAGCACAGAGAGTGTGACAAAGGGGAGGTGGAGAGAGTCCTAAAAGACCTTTAGCCTCAGAGGGTTGTTATAAGGACCATGCAGACGCGATGTAAGTGTTGGCTCTTGTTGCTGTTATTTCTCATTTACTCTTCAGGATGAGCCCAGAATGGGCCAGAAATCCACGCTTGTAGGTTTTCCCTGAGAAAGCTAGCACAGTCTCACCAGGGAGGGATGCCCCAGGAATTGCTCCCTTGTCTTAAGGAGGCCTTCCTCCACTATCAAGGAGCAAGCCAGCTCTCCCACACCCCCTTTCTCTTCCTGGTTCTCATCTCCTTACTAAAGTCTTTCTCCCCAAACCAAGAATCTTTCACGTGTAGTTATGTGCAGATGGCTCTCTATCTTCTGAGTTCTCATTAGGGGAAAATAAGTTCAGGTTTTTGCATTTTGCTCCATCAAATCTTACTGTTTAGAAGGGTCTGGATAGTTTGTGGGCTCTGGCTGATAATTTGCTGTGAGCTTTGACAAGACACTGAACTTCTCTGTGTCCCAGCCTCATCATCTGAAGAACAGAGTGCATCCAAATGACCCCATTATGAAAGCAAGGCAGGGTGCCCTTCCTGTCTGGGAAGAAGATTCTCATTGTGGAAAAGGCTGGTCCAGACAAGGTCCCTGACTCCATCCTTGGGCCCCACCCTCCCTGCTCTGGCCCTCGGAGAACTGCTGTGCTCTCCACACCAGGACTCAGGGAGGCTGCTACCCCTGAAGTTGTGCGAGGACCCCCCCCCATTGTGGACACCGACACTCTTCTTCAGTTTCTCTTACATTGCTGAGACAAGCTGGGGTTTCCAAAATAAATCTTGTTAAATACCAAGAATATTGCTAGAATGTATTTAACAAATGTGCCAGATTCTGTTCTAAGGCAGTGGGATGCCTCAGTGAACAAAGTAAAGATCCCTGCCCTCCCAGAGCTTACATTCTAGTAGAGGAGCAGGTCAATTATAAAGTGTGTTGAGGGTAAGTGTTATGGGAAAAACTTAAAAGGGAGCAGGAACACTGGGTGGGTAAGGGTGCTGTAGCATTAAATCAGGTGAGGCTGCATTAAGAAGGCAAGGTTCAAGCAAACACTCCTGGGAGGTGGGTGTTAGGATGAGCGTTCCAGGCAGAAGGAAGTGCTTGAGCAAAGGGCTCAAGGCAGGAGAGTGCCTGGGGTGTTCAAGGAACTGCAAGGAGGTGTGACCAAGGGAAACACAGTAGGCGAGGTGGGGGAAGTCAGAGTTGCCCAGCACATGGGACTCTGGAGGCCCTGGTAGGAATTTTGTCTTTACTCTGAGTGCAGTGGAAGACCACTATAAAGTTGTGGAATTTTTTAAATCAGCTTTTTTGAGGATGATGCACTGTGCAAAAGAATGTTCACATTCTGAGAGAGTGGTTAGATAAACTTTGACAAACATATATACCTGCGTGAGTACCACCCCATAAGATATAGAACATTTCCATCCCCAGAAAGTTCCCTCATGGCCTTTTGCAGTCAGTTCCCCCAAGCCTCACCCCAAGAGACCACTGATTTGATTTCACCGTTAGACGTTAGTGTTTCTGGTTCTAGACATTCATATAAGTAACACCATCTTGTATGTACTCTTTCTGAGTCTGGCTTCTTTGACTCAGTATGTCTGTGCCTTTCATCTAGTATTCCTATGTCATAGTATTCCTGTGACAGAGTTGTAGCAGAAGAGTGGCACAATCTGGCTTAGATTTAAAAATTAATTTTAGAGTCATCAAGTTCCAAAGGGATTCTTATCCTAAAAAACCCACATCCCAGGAATGGATAAAGAAAATGTGGTATGTCTGTACAATGGAATATTATTCAACAATGAAAAGAAATGCAAGCCCCATGGAGCTGGTCCAGTGACACATCTGGGGCTCCCTTAATTCTTCCCTCTCAGTTCCTGTTCTGCTGGTGGCTGGGCAGGGAGCGAGGGACACAAGGACCGTTGGCTCAGCCTCCTTTGTGTGAGAAACTCTCTCCCAACACCACAAGGGGCAGCTTTGCCCTATCAGCCCTCAGTGGGGTCATGCCACCTGCCTCCAAGCTGAGCCCCTTGACAGCAAACCCATCCCCATGGCCCACGTGGGGCTGTTATCCTGGATGCCCCCCTTCCAGCTCTGATGTGCTTTGATTCCGTGCTCCTCATTTCAGTGTCTGAGGAATGACCCATTCTCGCTGAATCATTCGTTCTCTTCTGCCATGTGAGGGTGGCACCGTCAGGACAATCGATGGTCACATAGTATAAAGTCATGCCTGGGCCAGCATCAGGCCTGGCTCTGGAAGTACAAGACTAAACCAGTCACAGCCCTGTCCTTTCTGTGCTCGCGGACTAGTGAGGGAGACAGAAGGGAGCAAAGAATGGCAATGCACTGTGAGAGGCAGAGTGCCTCCAGCACAGGGATTTGGATCACAGAGAAGGAAGCCGCTAATTCAGTCTGGTGGTGTGGTGTGGTCCATGGAGGCTTCCTGGAGGAGGTGATCAGCTAAAGCCTTGATAAGTATGTTGTTAGAGAAGAGCAAAGAGGCAGAAGAAACAGTCAAGGCCTGGCATAGAGGTTGGGAAAGGGCTTTGCATGGTGGGGAGGGTGCACAGAAGGCTGGGAGGGGAAGCTGGAGCCTGGGCAAAGAGGCTGTTCCCTCACGTGGGCCCTTGACTCCCTGCGTCCAAATCAACAGGACTCTGCCAAACCCACCAAATCACTTCACGGTGGTGGTGCAGGTTGCGTGGGAGGGGATCGTGGACTCAGGAATCTGCAATTTCTGCCAACTGCAATAAGCAGACTTCTGGCTTGATCCCTGTATTAATTCCTAAGATCACTGTAACAAGGGACACAGACTGCGGGGGTTAAAACCACAGAAATTTACTCTTTCACAGTTCTGAAGGGCAGAAGTCCAAAATGAAGGAGTCAGCAGGGCCACGCTCCCTCCGAGGCTCTAGGGAACAATGCCCCTCTCCCAGCTTCTGGTGGCATCTGGCAATCCTTGGCATTCCTGGCCTGTAGCTTCATCTCGCCAATTTCTGCCTCTGTCTTCACACGGCCTTCTTCCCTACATGTGTGTCCCTGTGTCTTCACATGACCTTTTTATGAGGATACCAGCCACTGGATTTAGGGCCCACTTTAATCCAATAAGATCTAATCTTAACTTGATTCACATCTTACATCTTAATTTACATCTTCAAAGAGCTTATTTCCAAATAAGGTCACAGGTATTGGGAGTTAAGACTTCCACATATCTTTCTGGGGGACTCAGTTCAGCTCACGAGCCCCCAGCGATCCTTGCTTCCTGGTATTCACAGCTGCCTTGAATGTGAGCTGGACCTAGTAACTTGCTTCGGGCCAGTAGAATACTGCAAGGATGATGGATGTCACTTCCCTGACTGGCTTAAAAAGTTAGCAACATCTGTCTTGCTTGCTGACTCTTGCTATTCCTTCTCAGCTTGCATGCTTTGATGAACCAAGCGGGGCCTCTTGAAGACCTAGACAATGGGGAGCCATGGAGGCATTTTCAACAGGAAGCAAGAGGATCTGATCAGATTTAAGTTCTAGAAAGGACACTTGAATAAGTCGAAGGATTTGTCTGAGGAGGGAGGGACGGAAAGCTGGCAAGTTCAAGATCAAGGTGCTGGCAGATTTGGCATCTGATGAGGACCCTCTGCCTGGTTTGCAGGTGGCTGCCTTCTTGCTGTGTCCTCACATGGCAGAGAGAGGGCTCACAACTCACCTTGCATGGGCACTAGCCCCATCATGAGGGCCCCATTCTCATGACCTAATCGCCTCCCCCAAGACTCATCTCGAAATACGATCACACTGGGGGTTAGGGCTTCAGTATATGAATTTGGCGGGGTGGGGACACAACTCAGTCCATAGCAATCAGGAAGCCAGGTTCCAGGTGGGTTCAGAGCTGAGGGCCCTACAGGAGACCCTGGTGCCCCCAGAACTGCCCGGCCTTCCCAACCAGGCCTCAAATATGTTCAACACTGAGAAAAGCACTTTCCCACCCAAACTCCCACATCTTGCTCATGACTCTGGGATTAGGGAGATTTATTATTCCCTTTCAGAAAATAAAACAAAAATGCTAAGTCTCAGGGAAATTAATCGACTTGCCTTCCTCTTCCTCATCCAATTTGCCAAAGCTTTATCCTCCCTGACAACTTGGCTCAAACTCATTTATCAGAAGTTAGCGCCAGGCCCTCAGCTGCTAAGAGTCGCTCCAGACTGAGCCAAAGGCTTCACACAGGCCTCAGAGTTCTTCTGCGATGTCATGAAAGAAAATTCTCTCCTCCTGTTGTAGGTTACCGTGGGCCTGACAGGAATAGGAATTCGGTTGGGAAGTGGGGAGCAGTATAGACTGAGTGGTTTAGAATCACGCAGAACTCAGCCACTTAGAGGCTGTGTGAAGTTTGGCAAGCTGGTTGCCTCTCTCAGGTTTCCATCTCCTCGTCTGAATGACAGCAATGACGCTGCCCTTTCTGAGGGGTTGCAAGGCCGAGATGAGGTCACGTGTGTGGCACACTCAGCACAGTGTCTGGCTAGTACATGCCCAGTAAATGGTAGCTGCTCAAAGGTTGGGGGTGGACAGGGGACAGAAGGGAGGTGACAGTGTGTCTTAGTCCATTTGGGCTGCTATAACAAAAATCCCACGGACCGGGGGGGCTTAAACAGCAAACATTCATATCTCACGGTTCTGGAGGCTGGAAGTTCTAGATCAGGGCGCCAGCATGGTTGGATGCTAGTGAGACCCTCTGCCTGGTTGCAAACTTCTCACAGTGTCCTCAGACGGTGGAAAGAGGGAAAGAGAGCTCTCTGGGGTCCCTTTTATAAGGGCAGTAATCCCACCCATGACCGCCCTGCTCTTACGACCTAGTCACCTCCCAAAGGCCCCACCTCCAGATACTATCACAGTAGGGGGTTAGGGCTTTGACATATGAATTTGGGGGGACACAAACATTCACTCCGTAACAAAAGGGAAGCACTGGAAGCCTGGATTGGGTCAGTCCTGGTTGCAACTGACCTCCTGCATGGCTTGGCCTAGTCATTTCGTCTCCCTAGAGCTCAACTCTCCTTGTTTCCTCATCCATAAGGTAAAGGGTCACCCTGGATAGATCCAGCTCGAAAGTGCCCTGATTGTGTTGACTCTGTCCTCTTCTTGTCTCCTGAGAAATGCTTGTAGGTTAGACAGAGTTGAAGGAGGAGAGCATGACCACTGTGAGTTCCTGACTGACCTTCCACAAGGCTGATTCTCTCAGGGACGCGGCCGGAAGGAAGTCATCCCAGGACATGAGTCTGCCCCAATCTTCTCTCTAACTAGGAGGTCCAAAAGCAGCGACAGCCCTGCAGACTTCCCTCTGACAGATGTGCGCATTTCCTAGAACTCGGAAAGGGCTGTAAGGATCGCTGAGATGGACTGACTACCCTGAAGCATGCAGGATCCCGAGATCTGTATGGTTTGCATGCTGACACTCCCTGGTGTGTCTGTTGTTTTTCGGGAACGTGGGGTGACTAGAGTGCTGAGACAGTGAATTCAATTTGGCAGGCATGCATTGAGCACATACCCCTTCAAAGGGCACAAGTTTGATGGAGGTGTGGTTTCTGCCTTCTGGGATCTTACCATCTAGGGCAGGAGGCAGATAGGGGCCACAAATAGCTATAAAGTCAAGTGGGAACAGGATAAGCACTGGCACAGAGATAGAGAGAAAGCACAGGTGAGACCTGAGAAGGTGGAGATGAATTCTGAAAAGAGTGCATTGGAAGGCAGCTCTCCTGGAAAGTCTCACGGTGAAGGGAGAAGGGAAAGATGGCATTTAAACCAGGTCTTCAAGACGGAGACGATTTCAACAAGCGTGGATGGGAGGGGGAGGAAGAGCATTCCAGGTAGAGAAAACAGCATGTGTGGAGGCCCAGAGACTTGCAGATGCAGCATGGGATTGACCCGTCTGCTGTGCATGGAGCATGGTGTGTGTGTGAGGAGGGGGCAGTGGGAGTGAGAGTAGGCTGTAAAGACGGATTGGGTACAAGTCATGAGAATCCTAATGCCAGACTAGGGAGCTTGGATATTCTCATGGTAAAGGGGAGCCTGAGAAGGTGTTGGAACAAGAGCATTGCAGGATCAGAGCTGTAGTTCATGGAGATAAATCTGCCATCTGAGTGAGGCTGGAGGGGAGCAGGGAGAGTCTGGTGTCTATGAGACCAGGCAGGAGGTGATGGCTACAGTTCAGGGGAGAGATTACAAAGATCTGAACCAGGAAAATGCCCTGGGGATGGAAGAAAGGGACAGGACTTGAGATTCACGGAGAACACAGAGCCACAGGACCTAGTAACTAATTAGACACGGGACTCAGGGAGAGGGAAGAGATTGCAACATTGGGGAGGATGCTCATAAATTTCGGAATTTCCACAATTCTAAGACAGTGCCAGTCTTAAAGTGAACCATCAATTTAAAAATTGCTTTTTAGGTAGACAAAGAAGCAAGAAATCACCGCAATAAATGTACACACTAATTGTTGTTCATATTTCCAATTTCAAAAGTGTTAAATATAAATGCATGGACACCTTAGAATTGAGGAAATAATACATAATTTGGGGAATATAAGAGGAAAATCTGGTTTAAGGATATGACAGATTACATTGCTATTCAAATAGTCAGCCCATCCATGGAGGGTTGTACTTCCCGCTCAGCCCTGGGCTTGCTTTGGCCTTGTGATGATGAGTGTACATGGCCATCTCTTGGCTTCAGGCTTAGCTCTCTGATTTGCTTAGGCCAGTGGGATGGTGGCAGGCATGTTGCAAGCAGAGGCTTGAAATGTACTTGTACAATGGTCCTTGTCCTTTTATGCCCAGAGATGAAGAGACTTTCCCTGGGGAGCTGCTGTCCTTTTAGGTTGGGCTCCAGAAGAAACAGCCCTGGGCCCAAACCCTGGTGAGGAGCCCAGTCCAGCTGGATACTCAGCTTGAAGCCAGAGTCACTCAACGAAACTGAGCCTAGATCAGCAACTCGCAGTAGTGACAATAAATGGCGGTTATTTTAAGCCACTGAGTTTGGGCTGGTTTGTCATGTGGCAAGCGCTGGCTGATACAGGCAGTCCTCACAGTGAATCTGGGTTTAGATTTGTTGAGTAGAGAACGATCAGAATAAGAGAAAACAATAAGGTAGAGTGAACGGTGGTTTACCCAGAATATTCTAGGCCTGACGTATTCCAGTTAACAGTGTTTCTGGAGCTTCAAACATGATGCTGAACAAATGACCTGATAGTATGTTTCTATATGTGGGCATATAAATCATAATTTCAAAACTTAAGCGCAGTGATATTCTGCCCAGACATACAAACCTCCTAAAACTGTAGTGACTTGTGATGTTCCTGTGTCCAGCTCTACTCTGTCCTTCTTTTGTCAACCAGACCACCATGGCATCACCACTTGGTGTCCACAGCCACCGTGAGTCACCCTGTGGGGCAGCACACACTCCAACAAGATCAATATTTATCGAGTTCTTTCTGAGCGCCAGGCTCCAGCCCATGCCCTCAGGAGACAGGAGTCACTAGGACAGACGAGGGCCCTGATCTTCTGGGGCTCACATTCTGGTGGGGACAACAAACTAGGAAATGAGAGAAACAAGATTTCAGACTTAAAAAGAAAAGAAAACAGGCTAATGGTATGATTTTTTTAATGGTTGGTCGACTGTGAGAAGTACTGCTATGGAACAATTCTCTTGTTTGACAATTCTAGTGTTTAGTCTCCCACATAATTTATCTTCAGCTGTCGATCTAATGTCCAGATTGCCAAACCTAGAGATTCAGCCTAGTGATCAGGAAAGGCTTTAGCAAAAGAATGATGCCTTTCTCCCACTCTTTCATCCAAGTGTCCTGGGTATCTAGGTATCTACTCTAGGGCCGCATTGTGCTGGGCACATGTTGAATGAATGTCATCTCATTCAATCTTCTTACATTTCTGAAAGATTACACTTGAGGAAGCAGAGGTTGACCAACCTGCCCAAGGACCCCAGGCTATAGGGGCGGGACTGAGATATGAACTCCAAGGCCAGCATTCTTGTCACAGGTCATTGCCACCTTCCCTTGTGTCCGTGGCCTTATGCTCCCACCTCCAGCATGAGATGGACCTCAAGTTGTTGAGATGCCTCCTTGCCTGAGAATTGCCCCTCCTCCCTTGCCATCCTCCATTCCTAGTAGCCACGTTTGTAACACATGACAGGGCCCTGTGATGGGAAGTGTTTGGACACCCTTCACTAGCGGCCTGCATGAAGAAGTGGAGAAAGAAGGTCTGGAAAAGAGAAGCAAGAAGTTGTCTGGTAGAGAGGAGCTGGCCCCATCTCTGATGACTTTCTTATCCCTGGTCGCACTCACTTCCTGAGGCCTGGTGGCATTTCTGTATTTGGGCTCTGTGTCTCCTTATACTAAATTCCCCTTTTCTGCTTAGGCTAGCTTGAGAACTTATGCTTCCCGATCTGTCAATCTGGAAAGAGTTTGAGTGATTCTTGCTAAAGTGTACATAACTAAAAATCTCCCTAAGGTATTTGTAGTGTGTGTGCCTACAGTCAGTCATGATGCTAAATGCTCAATAAACCTTGTCCACTTTAAGCCTGTGCTCTCAAACCCATGCTATACCATGTCCCTGGTAGAGAATATAGTTAAGTATGAAGCTGTAAGCTTGGGATGTGCAACCTCAGCAGTTAGCCTGGAGTTAGAGGGTCCAGGAGAATCTGGGCTGATGGAATCAGCAAAAGGCTCCCTGGCCCATCGAATCCCCGCCACCGCCTCCTTGGCTGACCAAGCTGAGAGGCCAGAGGTGGCACAGGCACCTTATGACTTTTTTCTCCCTCAGCAAATCTTGGTCATGGCATTAGGATGTAGCCTCTATGCCCTCGTGTTGCACAGGAGTTTTTAATCCACAAAGGGAGCAGGCCAGCATGGGCACTCCAGGAAGCTGCGTGTGTGTATGGGGTGGGGGGACATGTCCACGAGCCATGCGGGAGCCTCTCGCAGCAGGAGAAGCTGCAGGATTTGGCTGGGGAAGCATGCCGCTGCATCTCCCCGAGAGACCGTGAGGTCTGCACATCGGCGGTGGTGATGTGGCAGTGCCCATGACCTGGACGAGCTCCCCTTTTTTCCCTGGGGACAAGGGTGAGACAAAGTGCTAGAGTGAGCATCCCCTGTCCTGGGGTGAGCCCAGGCCCCCTGTGCTTCACCCACTGCTTCCATGACTTTCTCCTCCGGTCCACATCATAGCTCTGCTGGGTGGCCTGCGCTCTGCATGAGGGAAGGGCGAAGATGAGATGTTCTGCAGGCACTGCCTGGGTTTGAGTCCTGTTCCTGCCACTTAGCAGCGGGATGAATGTGGACAAAGTGCCAACTGCTCTGTACCTCAATATCCCCATCTGTAAAATGGGGATCATGTGAGTATCTTTCTCCTGGAGCCGCTGAGAGGATCAAATGGGACGTGTGGAAGGTGCCTGCGTGGAAGGTTCCTGGTGCACACTCCATAAATGCCGGCTGTTGGTAACAGATGGGATGGGTGTTACAATTTTGTCTACAGGTGATGTCTCTGAAGCACTGAGGAGGCAGGAGGTCTGCCAGGGTCACTCAGTCAGACAGCAGCTGTCCCAGGTCGGGTCCCCCAAGCAGACCTTGAAGTCAGGATTGCTTGATTAAAGCAGGGACGGGGGTGGGGGTGGGGAAGGAAGCCAGACCAGGTGCAGCCTCAGGCCAAGTTCTGCAGTGCGTGGGCACCTTCTGATCCCACGGGGGAGCTCCACACTGTTGGTTATGCCTGAGCGTCCTTGTGAGAGGCAAGGATGCTGGCTGTCATGTTCCTGCTCCTCTGAGTGGTCTAGTCACGGCCGCCTGGTGGGGGGACACAAACCCCCAGGCACTTCCAGCAATCTGGGCATTTGGGTGAAGTGGCCCCGGTGGCCCCATGCGGTCCTCCAAACAAGGGTGGCAGATGCTTGCAGCTGGAAGCAGAAGCACCCAGGGCAGTGCTTGGCGGGGCGAGGTGGGTGTGTGCACAGGGTCCAGGGCGCTGGCTGGAGCACCTGTCCTATTCAGTGGTGGAAGCAGGACCCCAAACTGTCACTTCTGGGTTTACGTTCCCTCCGTCCCAGGCTCCTCCATCTCTTAAATGACTTAATGCGGCAAGACATGCACCAAGACAGACACGATCCTGCCATGTTGGCCCCTTGGGGGCTATCGCTGGCTCCCCCCATTTTGGTGGCAATATTGAAAAACGGGAGACCAGCCTCACTCTGAGGACAAAAGAAGGCCTTCTCCTCAATCTGCTCCTTGTCTTTGGAAATTTGTGGCAACCATTTCGGTTTAAACATATGACAATTAAATCGTTAAGAGTTCCGATGCCGAATTAATTACCCAGTGGAAAAGGGATCAATTGTGTAAATATATCATTTATGTAATGAGTCCTGGCTGTGATTTAGATGTCCAGATTGGTTTTTCTTCCAGCTTCTGTTCTGAAAACAAGTCTAGCCTTTGGGCCAGGGCCAAACAAACAGCCTCTATTAGGTCCAAATCCAGAGCATTAAGTGGCCCAAATAGACAGGTGGGGGCAGGTGATACAGGAGCCAGGATTGTGGGAAGATTGAAGCAATTTGCCAAAATGGGCCGAGCTCTTCCTATTATTCTTCATGTCTCTGCAGAAAATTACTCTTCAGAAACAGGGAGTGGAAGTTAAACATCCCCTTAAGTGTCACTTCAGGCACGGCCCATTTCACCCATCCTGCACCCCCTCCACCAGGCGCCATCGTCCAATCGTGACAGCCTTTCCTGAAAAAGGAGTCACCGTGGGTTCCAGAAGGCAGCAGAGGCCCCCCAAACATTTTGCATTCTTAGGGTCATAGGAGCTGGCCCTCCAGCATGCAGCCTGCCGGCCCAGCCCATGGCCAGTTCGTAAATTCACTTCAGGGTTGCTTCTGGCCAGGGCATTAGGCGAGCTCCTCTGGAGGGAAGGAATCTCAGCTTCAAAAACATTTTAATCCACTTAACACTCTTACTGAGTGCCCACTTTGTGTTATTGTGTCCATGCCTCCTTCTCCTGACTTCCCCAGGCTGAGAGAAGCCTCTCGCCCAGCAAGCTCTCACCACACTGAGTTTATTCGCCCCTCATGGCTGCACACAGCCCACAACTCTCCCCAGGTTGCCTGAGAGCTGCAACTACCCCATCATCCAGTCTGCATCCAGGGCCTGCGTGGAGCCCAGCACCTAGGGGACACACAAAGGTTTGCAGAACGTCACCCAGCCTCAGGGGGCTTGGCATGGAGAGAGGGTCTTCTCTGCACAGCCTTCTCAGCCAGTGCCCATCACTCCTGGATCTCCCAGGGAACCTCCCTACCCTGAGATACAACACATGCGTCCAGCTCTCTCTAGTCTCTTCCTTCCTTCCTTCCTTCCGCTCTGCATAATGGACTACCCTGCCCCTGCCTTTGTGAATTAGTGCGGTGGAAAGTGAGCTGACTTGAGTCCCAACCCCAGCTCTGTTTGACCCCCGAAGGTGGAGGAGGGACATCTGGAGGGGTCATGCAGGCTTTTGCCTCCCCAAGACTCAGTTTCCTGATTTCAATAACAAGACCACTAATTTGTGATTACAAGATCCCCTGCCAGCCCAGCTCCTCCTGGGTGGGATGTCCCCAAGAAACCCTTCCTGGGGGAAAGGGGCAGGAAGCTCATGCTGGATTTTAGAGGGTAAAACCTGGAACATAAATGGTCCAGGAAGCCTTGGCCTTGGGGAAAATGAGATTGGAGGGGGGCGATTATGCATCAAATGCCATGTATTTGTCAGGAATTCATTTCTTAATTGATGTTTTACTGCTCCCACTGACACGTGTGATCGAAATGAAATTGCATCTAAAGGGGAGGAAGTGAAATTTATTTCTGCTTGTATCTTAATGGAGGGAATAAAGCGTCAATTAAACAATGAAGATGACATATATTTGATGTATGATCTGAAGAATGAATATTACTCCCTAAAATGTTATTTTACAATTTACAGTAATGGAGCACCTGGCAATAAGGAGAGGCACAGTTCACACATTTTCCATTATTTAAAAATAGCAAAAAAAGTATCATTATTAAATAATACAAGAAAACTTCACTTTTAATAGCATAGTATAAGCGTTGTACCAATAAGTGCTCTGTTGAGTTACCCAGCTAATGAATATCGGGTACCCGGCAGAGGAACGGGAGAAGTGCAATGGGAGTAGACACATCTTTTTCCTGATCTTTAAGAGGAATTGGAAAAGGGAACTCGGGCAGCCAAAATCACAGTAGGCGCTGCTTACTGAGCTCCCGAGTGCCAGGCTCTGTACTGAACTTGACCTTGATCCTCAACCTCCCAGTAGCCCTGCTTTACAGACAAGGAACGGAGGCTCGGAGACCTCGCCCAAGCGAACAAGCAGTAAATGCAGAACTTGAACTCAGGTCAGCCTGACTGCAAGGGTCCTCTCTTTCCCTTCTGTCAGCAGATATTTAATAGACCGGGAGGAAAATAAAAGACGAATGTTCACTCAAACCGGGGAAGACTGGGGTACTGTGTAGGAGAAAGTTTTCATGAATGCAGACACCAAGGTCAGGTGGGGAGGCGTTTACGAAAGATCAGAGGCCATGGGAAGGGAGTGGAGGGGGAGGAAATGAGAATCACAGGGAAGCACATGGAAAATTCTGAAAAAGAGGAGGCCAGGGTGGACAACCAGCTGAGTTACGTGCCTTTCATACAGATTGCCTTTAGCTCAGAAGTTAGTTTAGGAAGAGGAAACCACAACCTACTTCACGAAAGAAGTAGATTCTATGAATTGAGTGTCTGTATATCAAGTCTAGAAATTTTGCATTTCTTCTTGTTATCGAATTGAAAGTTCAGTCCTTTTCAAAAGATATATGGCCTCAGTATACCACCAAAAGATGCCCGTGAATATAGAAAAAAGCTCGGAAAAATTTCTTGCAGTAATATAATAAAGAGTTAATATCTTTAATGTTTAAAAAGTGTTTATGCGTCATTATAAAAATATTTAAATAGTATAGAAATCTAGGCAGAGACTATAATCAGCAAGTCACAGATATAAGCAACAGATTATGCTATCAGTCAGATAAATGCAAATTAAAACCTCTATGAAATACATTTTTATTATTAAGATAGAAAAACTAAGGGGAAAAGGTAATGCTCGATGCTAGTGAGAGTGAAGAGAAATATTCTTACATCACTGTTGGGAATGTACATCAATATAAATTTTCCAGAAAATAATCTGGCAATAGGGATTAAGAGCTTTTAAAAAGTTCAAACTTTTACCAATAGGTTCCCTTTAGACTCTATCCTAAAGAAATATTTATAAGCTTAAACACACACACACACATACCCACATACACAAAGATATACATTCCGCTGTTATTTGTCATACAGTATGATCTAAATAAGCAAATAGTTAAATAAATTGAGGGTATAGACAAACAGTAGAATGGAGTGTTACTCAAAAATGGTGTTTTGAAGTCTTTCATGACACCGAAAAGTCCTCATGATATAACCTTAATCAAAAACATTATGTTACAAAGTACAATACGGATACAATTTTAAAAAACATTGTGAGTGTTTAGGAAAATAAACTCGAAAAATATAATAAAACGTTTACAGTTCTTTTTTAATGGTGAGATAATGGGTAATTTTATTTTAGTTTTTGTACTTTTGCATAATTTTCAAATTCTCTAAGCAAAAATTATTTTTGTGATCAGAAAAAACATATTTTAAAGAACAGCAAAATATGAGGCCTGCCCGGTGGCATAGTGTATAAGTTTGTGGGCTCCACTTCAGAGGCCTGGGGTTCACCAATTCAGATCCGGGGCACAGACCTATGCACTGCTTATCAAGCCATGCTGTGGCAGCACCCCACATATAAAGTAGAGGAAGATGGGCACAGATGTTGGCTCAAGGCTAATCTTCCTCCAAAACAAAACAGCAAAGTACATTTGAAATGAAACATTTGAAGGAAAGTATTTTGAGGCTAAAGTATTAATGCTATTTGTAGCAAATCACAAAAGGGTTGGTGTAGATTTCTATCAAGCATCAATTTACTTTGAAATCTAAGGGCAAAATGACTGTCAAATAAATTCAAATGAGTTTATTTAAACAAATGCTAGTTGATTGGGAATTCACTTAATGATGAAGCTGATGGTTAGGAATAAGTTGAACTGGTTGTGCCCTGACAAGACCACCAGCCCGGTCAAATAGGCGTTAGTCTAACCCCTGCAGATTCCATCTGAGATCAGGCTGACCAGAGTGGGTTTACATGTGTGCAGAATATTAGTATTTTGGCAGCATGGTGCTTCCTAGCTAAACACACAGTGGGATTTAGGATTTGGCTCATTTTTAAACTGGAGACCTGAAGTTCTCTTTTTTAGTAAGTGAATGTGGAGAGAGTTGTTTTTTTTTTGTTTTTCTGGCAGAGGGAAGAGCGAGAATTTTGTTTTATTTAACTTGAAAGAAAGATGAGAGAGGAGACGAAGAATGGCCTGCTGTCAGCCCCTGCTCCCGAGCCCCGTGGACTGGTTTGGAGCCCTGAGAAGGAGAGAGGCAGAGAACAGAAAGTGAGGGAGCTGTTTTCACACAGAATTTGAGAGACTCTGAGCTCAGGCACCAGGAGGGAGCCCAGTCTTATGCCTGCTTACAGAGGTGACACCGAGCACCCCATGGCACGGGTGCATGGTGGGCCCCAACAGAAGTGGCAGTGGGCTTGGCCGAGATAAATTCTTTGGAAGAACATGGGGCAAATCAAGAAGAGATGGGAAGCCTGGAGACCAGGATTAAAAGAATCAGGACCCATAGGACCGTCCCCGTGGCTGACTGGTTAAGTTTGCTCGCTCCACGTGGATGGCCCGGGGTCCGAAGGTTCAGATCCCGGGCGCAGACCTACACACCACTCGTCAAGCCATGCTGCAGCAGCATCCCACATACAGAAAGTGGAGGGGGATTGGCATGGATGTTAGCCCAGGTCCAATCTTCCTCACCAAAAAAAAAAAAAAATTTAATGATAAAAATTTTTAAAAAGAAGGACCCAAAAGTCTAGCTGGCAGTGTGCACAAAGTCCTGCCAGAACAACTTTCTAGTTGGGTCTTGGCTGCCACGGAAGCTGCTGCCAGCACAGGGCCTCACCAGCATGGCCACCAACCTTGGCTAGGAACAACCAGTAACTGTCCTCCTCCTGTCCTGCTCCCTCCCAAGATGCAAAGTCCCAGCAGGAGGATCTAATCGATTAAGCCCAGGTCACTTGCCACATTCGAGCTGCCAAGGGTGGGAGCACAGGAGACTTGCCTCACCTCTGTAGCTTCTTACCGGAAGAGAGGCTCTGCCTCCAGCTCCAAGAGCTGAGCAATAATGAGGGTTCCCTGTATGACGCTGATGTTCCCACATTTGGTGGCCAAACACAGTGAATGTCCATTGCACGACTTGACGATGGTGAGAGAGTTAAGTGAGAAAATGAACACAAAGCAATTGGTACAGAGCCTGGAATACAGTACGGGCTCATTAATGTCTGCTATGACCATTATCATAATATTTCGTATTATTTTAATAATTATTGCACATCGTACTTAGACTTGGCCAGTTGGATAATCCTGCCAGGCACTCTGACTCCTGGGAGAGTGATGCAAGTTTTGTACAAAGGCAGTAGGAGACAATGCTATCTAATAGAATTCTGAAGTGACAGCTTTTGCACAGAAAACATTCCATTCAGAAGGAATAATCAATAATTGTTAATCAATAAAGATCCAATCATTAGCCAATATCGGTAATCATGTGCACTGAGCTCCCCAGAATGGGTTCGTGGATGTCCTTGGATCCTCAGTTCATTTGGGAGGAAGAGGTATTTGAGAGAGAGGCTGCTGACTGCCTCTTGCGGCATCCTCTCCCCTCTTCCAGGTGACAGACCCCAGTTTTAGGAGGGCACTCTGCTGCCTGGAATAAAGGACCTCCTTGCAGTGAGGAGTGGCCATGCTGTTAGGTTTTAGCCAGCCAGGTCTAAGTGGAAGTGTTGTAAATGTGTTTGGGAAATCTGCTCAAGGCTTCTGTTCTGTGCAGCCCACATTAATCCTCCCCAGCACAGCATTAGCTCTTCATCCGTGTTTAACGGACGGAGAAGCTGGGATAGGAGGACTTAAACGTTTTTGGATGATACGAGGTGAGTCCATGAAATGTCGGGGCTGGTGAGGTCAGGTCGTCTCACCTCAAGAACCGTGCTGTCTTCGACGTGCCACACCAGCTTGCCTTTTTAAAAATCAGCATGCCATAAAAGTGTACGAATTTAAAGGGTACAGTTCGACACAGTTTGTCAAATGCATGCACCCACGTAACCACCACCACCAGCAAGACAGAGAGCATTTCTATTTCCCCAGAAAGTTCCCGGCTGCTTCTTTGCAAACCCTCTCCCTCCCCCAGCCTCAGGCAACCACTGACCTGCTTCCTGTCACTGTAGATTTGTTTTGCCCATTCTAGGATTTCACACGAATGGACTCGTACAATATGCACTCTTTTGAATCTGGCTTCTTTACTTCAGCAGAATGTTTTGGGGCTTGATCCCAATTGTCGCTGGTCTCAGTGGCTGGTTCCTTTGTCTTCCTGACTAGTACCCAGCTGTATGGATGGACCACCATGCGTTTATTCCCCTGTTGCAGCCTAGTTGGGTTGTTCCTAGTTTAGGGCTGCTATAGACATTTTTGTGCACGTCCCTGCGGACATATGTGTTCATTTTTCTTGAGTAAATGCTTAGGAATGGAATTGCTGGGTCCCAGTGTACGGTTATGGTTAAGTTTATACAAAACCGGCAAACAGTTTTCAGAAGCTTTCCAAGATATTTTTCCCTCTTAGAAATTGATTTTGAAAATCTGTTTTTTAAACAAATTAATTTTGAAATTCCTGATTTATTTAGATGAGGTTCAACCTATGCCCCTCTGGGTCACTTGCTGTGGACACGTGGTCCCTTGGATCCTGAAGATCAGGTTTGAAACCTGCAATGGACTGAATGTTCCCCAAAATCCCTATGTGGAAGCTGGAAGGCCCAGAGTGATGGTAGTAGGAGGCGGGGCCTTGGAAAGGAATTGGGATTAGATGAGGTCATGAGGGTGGAGCCCCCGCTCCCCCCCTGCCCCACCTCCCCCCCCG
>NC_060268.1:175208636-175221603 GCF_021613505.1 Equus quagga | reverse complement strand
CCCCCCCCCCCCCCCCCCCCCCCCCCCCCCCCCCCCGGGATTGGTGCCCTTACAAGAAGAGGAAGAGACCAGAACTCTCTCTGCCATGTGCGGACACAGCCAGAAGGCAATTGTCTACAAGCCAGGAAGTGGCCTCTCACCACCAGAAGAAGCCATCCTGGCATCCTGATTTCCAACATTCAGCCTTCAGAACTGTGAGAAATAAATGTCTGTCATTTAAGCCACTCAGTGTACGGTATTTTGTTATAGCAGCCCAAGCTAAGACAAAATTCTTGATCAGCTTCTAAACATGACCTTAAGTTATGTAACCTCAAGGGGAATTAGCTTCTTCAGCTATAACATGACTGATAATAATACTATCCACCTCACCCGGCTGTTGTCAGGATTCGGTGAGATACTATTTGTGGAAATGCCTGGCACATCATGGGGGCTTGTTATCTTGCCATTAGCTTTACGATGAGGGAATTTTACCGGAGAATAAGGCACCTTTTGTACCCTATGGTCAGAGAGCAATCCATCATCACGTTTTATAAGTTGTAGAAGTAAGTCCTTTCAAATGGATTTGCTTCAACAGTTCATATTAGAATTGTTGACACTTCCTGGAGTCGTCATAGTCTAGATGGCTGTGCGTAACTCAGCAGGTGGGAAGGCCGTTGACAACATTAATTGTTTCATAAATAGTGTCAGGATGGGATTTTTTTTCCCCCTTTGGCTTAAACCAAGTTACTGAAAAACCAATACTGTGCCACGTGTTTATACTTTTCTTGGCACATAAACCAGATATTTTACAGACAGGGATGGGTAATAAAAAGCAAGGATTCGCTCAAGTCACATGTCTGATTCGCCATCAAAGAAAAACAGCCATAACCATCCCAATTCCACGGAAATTTTATCAGAATTAGTTGTAAATCTCAAACATTGGAGACAGTACCTTAAGTAGAAATGGCTACAGAACTAAGGAAACCTCCAGGGCCCTTCCAGATAGGTGACATGTGGAGTAAAATTCTGAACATGTGCTCCATTTTCTCACTGGCTTTCAGCAGAGCAAATAAGCTAGGTGAAATAAATTTGGGATTAGTAAGGATAACCAAAGAATTGTCACTATTACTCAGGGTGAATTTGGTGACTCATTGGAATTTTTAATAGTTGAATTGTTATGAGTAGATGACCCCGAAGAGGACTGGCTGGCCTCCCGCCTGGCCTGCGTCATTTGCTGTCACAGAGGAGTTGCTTCATGCGCACATTCAGCCTAAGTGCATCGCCCAGTAACCAGAGGGTGAGAGATCGATGCTGTCTGAGCGTGTGCCCTGGGGTGCTTTCCCTTCAAATTGCTCTTCCCTTCAAAGTCTCCTTTCTATGCCCCTCTCTGAGTGTGGGAATTGCACCAACGTTGAGTGTGACTCCAGGATTTCAAGTTTTGTCTTCCTCATATCACTGGCCCCTAAATGCCAACCAACTATTTTGTGATGGCACTCTGACCCCAAGCCCAGGGAAAACCCCGGGACCCGAGCCGGGCTGTTTAGGAGATGATATGTCAGTCTCCCAAGTGACAAGCAAGCGTGGCGTGGATGCTACGCTGGAGGCTGATTTCAAGAACATTCCAGGGTGATTTTGTCACTTCGCACCAGCCTCATTTCGGACCTGTGCCTTTGCTCCTCTGTCTGGAAGGGCTGCCCACTGTCCTGGCCCCACTAATTCAGGCCCAGTCCAAACCCAGCCTTTGGAGCCTCCTCATGGACCACTGCCCCCTCCCGCATCTCCTCTAGAGGCATGCCAGGGGCCTTCTCTGTATGTTCTTAGAAAGTGAGCCTTGGAGACAGGCCTTCCTCACATGCTGTCATCCTACCGCTTCCCTTGGCAAGGAGACTCCATTTCCAAAAGGCAAACACAGATGCGACAGATAGGAGGGGAGCTCCCCCTGGGAAAGTGGGGCAGCATTGGGGTTTCAAACAGACCCACCACCTCGCCGACACCAACAAGAAACCACGCCTGCAGCCTCACTCTTCTGACGTGTGTAAACACAATACAATGCAATTGCAGACATTTAATTTTTTCTGGAAGAAATTACCAGAAACTGTTGACAGTGGTTCCATTTGTGGGAGGGGCTGGGGTGGCAGGTGGCTTTTGCTTTTTTCAAATCCTTCCACTTAAGAGACAGCAGAGCATCCTGGTTACACGAACGGGCACTAGAAACAGGGTGCTGGCTTCGAAACCCAGCGCTGCCCCTTTTTCCCAGGGGACCTCAGCCATGTCCTCACATCACCTGTGTGTCCCTTTCCTTATCCACAAGCCGGGATGATGACTGTGTCTGCCTTGCACCATGTTTGTCTACTGAGAACCATGCAAGTGCTCCGTACATCTTAGCTACTTCTCTCTTCTGTTGAACTTTCTGAGTGGACCTACCCCCTTTATTTTAAAAAGGTTAATATGTATTATCTATGCAACAAGGTTATCGAATTTTCTTCTTTATAATGTTTTCTATTTATAAAATCCTAATAAGCATTAAGAAAATAAAACATAATTGCCTCAAAGTTTGTACAAGAGATACCCATATGAGTCGGGGGAAGAAAAATGGGGTGAGGGACGGGAAGAGAGACATCTCTGTTTTCTGGGGTCACATAGACAGAAACCCAACAGGAGGAGGTGGGCACCTGGCTTCGGGGGTCGTGCCGTCCCACTGCCCCATTTTGGCTGGGCCTCTGCTGGTCTCCGAGGCTGCTCTGGAGACGGTCTACCTGCATGAAATATCTCTGGGGATGATTAGTCTGGACAGGATTCATTCCAGAAGAAATCAGGCCCTCTGCCCCCCTGCCTCTGACCTGACTGCTGAAACTTTTTTTTTCTTTAACTTATATTTTAATTAAGAAAGTCACCCTTTGGTGAAAATTGCAAAATTCTTGTACTTAAGAATCAATAAAATGTGCACAGTCTAAAATGAGATTAATAATGGCCAAACTATCTATTTTGGGTGTAATTATTTATTCATCAAAGAAAACCAGCTGCTTAAAACCATAGTCCATCATGAAGGCATAAGACACTTCCACTTCAATTCTGTTGTTAAAATTCCCTTCTATTGCTCCATCTGGTGTTAAATATAAAAAGCAGGAAGGTTCATTCTCTACCTGCATACATTTTAAATAAGAATTTCAACATTATCTTGTCCATTTAAAATAATTGTATGAAAATGTGAAGAAATATGATCTTGTAAAAGCTGCAGTCTGACGCACCCAGGGAGCGAGCGAGAAAGAGCAAAGCCGCTATTATTTAAAATTCATGGAGACCGTGGCAAGATTGATCGCAAGAAGCTCCTTCTCAGGACTGTCCTGGAGCCTCCAGGCGGGAGGCTGAGGCCTGGCCAGGGGCTCAGCCAGGACCCCAGACCCCGCAAGAGCTAAGGGACATTCCCTGCTCGGCCTGGGCAGAGACAGGGCCTGGGCAAGCGGCGGATCCTTTGGGATTCCTACACTGCATGGATGCCCATGAGGCCTGCCTCAGGGAGGGAGGGAAGAACCAATGTCTCAGTTTGGGGTTTGGGCAAGGCTGAGCCTCCCACGTCACGTCCCCATAGGCTGCAGCAGGTGGAGGCTGGGACAGTGGAGTGGGGAGCTCAGGCTGGGGCTGGGGAGAGAAAGGGAGAGATGTAATGTCTCCCTCTCAGGGCTTCAGCTGGAGTTTGAATAATTTACCATCCATCGCTGTTAGCACCGGCTCCCAGAGGGAAAAGTAGCTGGGAATCACGAAATACTTGCCCCCCACTTTGTCTGTCCCTCCCAGCTGGCCTCCGAAGTGGAGGGGTCCTGGAGGAGCCAGCGACTTTGGGTTCAATTCCTGTTTTCTTTCTGTGTGATTGCATTCATTTCCTATTGCTGCTGTTGCAAAGCACTACAAATTTAGTGGCTTAAAAACAGTACAGCTTTATTATCTTACAGTTCGGCCGGTCAGGGGGCCACAGTGGGGCTGGGTCTTACCAGGCAGAAATCAAGGTGTCTGCAGGCCTCAATTCCTCCTGGAGGCTCTAGGGGCCAGTTCGTTTCCTTGCCTTTTCCAGCTTCTAGAGGCTGCCACATTCCTGCCTCCCGGTCCCTTCCTCCATCTTCAAAGCCAGCAATGAAGGGGTGAGTCCTTCTCACAAGGAGTCACTCACTCTCCTGCCTCCCTCTGTCCCCCATAAGGACCCTTGTCATCACAAGGATCATCCAAGATCCTCTCTCCATCTCAAAATCCCTAACTTCATCACATCTGCACAGTTGCTTTTGCTGTGAAGGTAACATATTCACAGGTCTGGGGGATTGGGATGTGGGCCTCTTTAGGCGCCATTGTCCTCCCCACACGCCGACCTTGGACAAAGTCATTTGGCTTTTCTGGGCCTCAGTTTCTCTGTCCTAAAGCGGGACTGTGCCCAGGACCTCACGATGTTCTTCTGATGCTCTAAGGAGATGCAGCAATAAGGATGTTTTGTGATGTGTTAAATTCCTTACAGAGAGAAGCTATTTTTGGTACATTTAAAGACACTCAGTTGAAAAGTCCTCTCAGAGGGCACTGCAGAGCTGGATTCTCTTAATTGCATTGAACATTTTTTCCTTCCTAAACCAGTTTGTGTTTGCAGGCAACTGGGTTTCTGCTGTGTCTAACACCTCAGATTAGGGGTAAACTGTGGACTTTAGAGAGCCCTACGTGTGACATGCAGCCAGGACGTGTTCACACATACCCTTTGCTTATCAGTCCTCAGATGGAGCCCGGGACAGAGCTGGCCCCACACATGTAGAAGGAAGCAATGGGTGAAACCAAGGCTCCATGGCGGTGATGGTGAAACAAGCCCGTGTCCCTGCCAGTGAGAAGAGGAGGCCTGTGGTGCGAGTGCCGGCTCTGCCATCTTGTGGTTGACCTTGGGCGGGTCATTTCAGGGCCACAACTCCACTTCCCCATTGGTAGCTTGATAGGGATGAGGGTGTGAGGTATTGGTCCCCACTCCTAGCCACTCATTCGTGTCTTCAAGATGGCAGATGAAGCCACTGAGTTTCAACAAGTGCCTGGTTGATTTGGGTGCAGCTGCGACTTGATGCCCCCCAAAGTCCTGTCATCATGGAAGGTCCAGGAATCTGGCTCTAGACCTTGACTCTGATGAATTCACTGATTCAGAGTTTCCCAAAGTGCGCCCTTGGATCATCTGTCTTAGAGTCACCTTTGGAGATGGGTGGGAATTTGTTAAAATACGGATCCCCAGGCCCCAGCTCAACCTCTGGGCCGGAACCCAGGAAGCTGCATTTGAACTCACAGCTGATGTGCTCCCAAATTTGAGAACTACACCTCTGACCACAGGGTCGGCGGCATGAAAACAGGGCTCACTGCAGTTCTGTTGGAGACTTTCAGCCTTCTCTCTAAGCCACCCAGAGCCTCTTTCTCAGGACTCTGAATTAAGCATTGATTTTCACAACCCTACCCGGCCTCCATCTCTTCGAGACCACGTGTCCTCGGTTCTACCAGGAAAGAAATCCCCCTATGGGAAAAGAGCTCTTGGACTAAGGAACTTCCATATGAAGGAGAAATGAGCAGGGGCTGGGTCAGCCGGCCCCACCTCCATATCTCCTCCCAGCAGGTGAGCCACCACCTGTCTCCAACTCGCCCCAGGCTGCGAGAGAGAGTGCCTCATCCCCTCCCCATTTTTCCCTTTAAACTCTGTCATTTGTACAGCCTATTAACCTTTAGCTTTATGACTACCCAAAGATGAAATACTGGCAGCATTTAAGGTTGAGAATACTCCAGCCCTACCTTCTTTAGTTTGCAACAGAGGTGAAGCACTTTCTCTTAAATCAGTCATTTTTAATATCAGTCACAGAGACGCTGCTCATGGAGAGTATTTTTGGCTCCACATAGCCAGCTGATTCATAATAAATGTGGCAGCGCTGGTTCCTCCCTCCACACTGCCCCTAGGAGCAGAAGGCGCTCTTCCCATTACTTCCGGGGATAAAAGCCTCTATGTATTAATACCGCCACCACTTAATGGAATGAATATCTGCCATGGGCTAGGTCATACGCATGGCGTCCAATGCTCACGAAGACTCTGATGAAATATGCATATTTACCTTCATTTTAGATGAAGAAACTCAGGCTCAGAGAGGTTAAATAGTTGACTAAGGTCACCCAGCTATTGAGTGACTGGGCCGGGATTGGATCCTAGGTCTGTTTGACTCCAAATTTTGTGTGAATAAGTCAAAATCTTCTAAGTTCACCTTGACCTGCTTACTCATGCTAGATCTTTGAGTGACACTTGCCATCTGAGTTTGATGTGAGAATGTCCCAAGAGTGCACCAGCTTTAGCAAGAAGATGCCCCCTCAGGGGTGGGGGCGGGGGTGGAAAGTCTTAGACCCAAGTGAGTTTGAGATCCAGCTTTGACACTTGCCTGAGGATGACCAACCCTCCTGCTTTGCCGGGGACAGCCTTGGTTTCAGCACTGAAAGTCCCAGCTGACCAGGGACAGTTGGTCACCCCACTTACCAGCGACATGCTGCCTCTGAGCTTCAAGCTCCCAGCTGTCAAGTGGGGATGGTGCTGCTTGCCTTACTGGGGGGAACGAGGCTCCTCCCACAGAGTGGGGTCTGGCAGCCTGGCGCTGACCCACATCGGGTGCCATCAAGACCCCAAGGGGGACTGGTTACCAGGGAACCTGGGCAACCAGAGGCTGGTCTGAGGCTGGACAGGGCACCTGGGAACCAGCAGGGGCTTGGTCTGAAGACAACACAACTTGAACTATGACCTCGCCTGCTCCATGGTTCTCCCGAGACTGTCCACTCTCCTGACATATTCTAGATTTACACATCACGTCTGTTTTATTTATTGCCCTGACTAGCATGCAAGCTCCAAGAGGTAGAGATTTTTGTCTGTTTGCTCCACTGCCGTACCCCTGGCACCTAGAACAGCTCCTGGCACTTAAATAGGCGCTCAGTAACTTTTGTTGAATGAATGAACGAACGAACGAACAAGGGACCTGGGCTGACAGGTTCTCCACAGCTATTGAGAAGCAGCAGCAGATGGCCAACAAGCACAAGCTGAGCTGCAGAGGGGCTGCAAAGGGTCACTTAATCCAGGAAGATTGCTGTGATGGGGGTGGGGGGACTGCCACATTGCTGTTCTGGAACCCGCTCTCCATCAGTGCCACCTGGTGGCCTGGATTCTTTGTGGCATTTCTCTCCCCTAGACCATAGATCACAGAAGCTGAATCTGGGCTGGGGCCCCCTCTTGGATCTAAGCAAACTGCCTCACATTCGTGGTGTTGAGTTTGTGACCAGTCAGGCCTTTTCTATTTGAAGCTGTGGCCGGGGTACCTGGCAGGACCCTTAGGAGGTCTGTACCTGCCCAGTAGAGCCTGTGACCGAACTGTCACGTCTGGGCCCCACATGTGTGCTGACTACATCCCCGCTGCCTGACCTCAGCGGTGGGCAGCAGCCAAGGCCTAGCTCAACAGAATTCAAACCAGACTAAGGCTGGAGACACCGGCAGGGGTCTTGTTCATGCGTTATGCCCAACCATGATGTTCCTAAGTTTTTAACATTTATGTAAAAGTTTCCCTCTTGTTTTGGTGCCATTTTGTGGTTAGTATAAGCCAGTCTGAAAGATAATATATTGTGACTGTTATATTATTTATTTTCAAGCCAACTTATTGATTATTGCGTGCTGAAAATGACAAATGGTGTCTGCGCGAGCCACGGTCAGCAGGTTCTATTAAAGAAATGATAGTATTGCTCATGGATTGTTAAAAGGTTCAGTTTAGGTTCTTTATAGGTTTATATCCATCACTATTTAATGACCAAATGATGAAAAATATGAGCCGTGGGGACAATTTTTTCTGTTGGAGTTTTATGTTTAAGCAGTTAGCAAAATAAGATACTCCATTTTGGTGGGGGAGCGGGGTGGCAGCGAGGAGAGTGCAGTAAGATTTTATTTCTCCAGATCTAATAATTTGTAATAATTAATGTTACAGATATTTAACCAAGCATGGGGATGCTGAACAAGGAGAGAGCTACAGTGAGAACCCCCCAGCCAGAGCCCCTGTTGCTGAGGGTTCCACGGGTTTTAATGCTGGATTGTGACCATCTGCTTTTTGTGGCGTTGGTGGTGGGGGCCTGGGGCTCATGCTGGGGTGACGAGTCGAAGGACGGCTCTCCTGGGGAGCGGTCTTCCCTGCTGGCTAGAAGGCGCTGGGTGGGGAGAGGAGTCCCCAGGTCAGAGAAGGGACGGCAGGTCTGACTTAAGTTTGACTGTCTGCAAAGTCAGAGGCCCCCAAAGCAACCTGAGGGAGGAGGGCTGCCACGGGATACTCCCCAAGGGCCCGGGAAGCTGCTGTAGGTGCCTGGGCATCTAAGCACACAGGGGCTTACCCTTGGTGCTTTATATGCTGAGCCCAGGAAAGCAAGAAAACCCCGGACCGCCCGCTGGTGACCTGGGGACCCCAACAGACTGCTGTTGTCTCAAACAGTCAGGGCTCTGCAGTAGGAGAGCACCGGGCAGGCCTGCTGAGAATGCCTGCAGAGGGAGCAGAGAGGCCATTTGTCCCTGGGGGCCCCTAACAGAACAACCCTCAGGAGGCATGGGGCCTGCACAGGAGGGCCTACGGCACATGCCTCAGCTCTCAGGTCTCTGCAGGGAGGATCTGTGTGCTGGGTCCTCCCTCCCTCTGCACCAGAGGACGCTCCTAAGAGGACGGCTTTGCTTGGGGCCCACCACAGTGCCACCTTTCTGAGGTGCTCAAGGGGCCCACCCAGGGCCCTCCCTCTTCTAGGGAGCCTGAGCCTGGCTCCAAAGGACAGATGTTAATCAGGAGTGGAGTGTCTGGGCAGGGGGTATGCAGGGGGATAACAGGATTTGAAGATATTTACTGAGCATGGCAGAGGCTGAGAGCTGGTCACCAGAACCTGACTCTCCTTTTCCTGGGAATTAGCCAAACTACATTTCCCAGCCTTCCTTGCAGTTATCTGGGGCCATGTCACTTCTTGGTGTCTCTGAATCCCAGGCCTGGGCCGTGAAGATCTCCCACATTCGATCCTTGGTATTCTCACTCCTTTGGCAGATGTTCATGCTCAGGGTAACTTCAGAAGCCACAAATGGAAGTCGGCAGGGCCTCTGCCTTCTACCCTCAATGACGGTGGGGAAACAAAGCCATGATCACTACCCCACCACCAACCTAAACTGCCTTGAACTGTTCACATAAATGAGAAATAAACTTTGTTGGGACCATTACACATTTTGGGGTCCATTAGTCTTTCTCAACTAGCATCCAGGAGTGTGTGGTCCACTTCTGTGGAGAATGCCTCTATTAGTTGCAATTCTTTCAGAAACTCAACTCAAACTAGCTCTAGAGAAAAGGGGATTGTTAGATAGGGTTGGCCTCAGGCACAGATGGATCCAGCATAAAGGTCTCCACCAGCCCAGCCACTGTCCACGCAGGTCTTGCTCTGGGATCTGCTGTTTCTGTCTAGGTTGGCAAGAGGCAATCCCCACCCACCCCCAGCTCCAATTGAAAACTAAAGACCTGTGATTGGCCCAGCTTGAGTCATGTGGCCATTCCTGACCCAATCACACTGGCCAAGCCAATGGGGCCCTCTGATTGGCCAACCACATACCTCTGGCTCTAGGGTGAGCAGAAAGGGTTCCAGGAGGACAGCCAAAAACAATGGCCACCACACAGCAGAGTTTTCTCTTGTTCACTGATTTATTCTCACCCTCAGACTTTTGTTGAGGTAGAGAAGGTGGTTCACAAACGGAAATCATTTGACTTTCTGTCATGGTGTCAAGGATCACATGAGAAGGAGGCCTGTGCTGAGGTGCTTAGCTGTGCCACCTTGGACAAGGCCCTCAACCTCTCTGTTTCCTCATCAATTTGTTCGGTAGGGCTAATCACATCACCCAGGGAAGTTATAAGGATCAAATTAGAGAGCTATGTGGAAGAGGATGGCATGCTGGAAAGAGATGTGCAAAGGAGACCGGGTTGCGGGGGGGGGGGGGGGGGGTGCGGGGAGGAGCGTCTCTATGCCCCTTGCCCCAACAAGGCCCTCCTCCAGGGGCTGTGATGCCAGGCACCCCTCCCTGAGAGGGGCTACCATCCCCCTCTCCCTGGATGACGGTTGAGAGCAGGTCAGGTTTCCCAGCCCTGGGGAGTGGCAATGCCCTTGGCACTCTCGCAGCCAGCCCTGGGGAGCCCCAGGAGATGCTGCTGCCTGAGGACGTGGGGGCTCCCGGGCAGAGGGCTCCGTCCTGCAGAGAGCTGGGCTGCTTCAAGTTCCACGCCTGCGACTCTCGCAGTTATGCTCCAAATGTGCCCCTCTCTCCCTAATTTAAGAGAAAGGATTTTCCTTAAGGACAGAATGACTTGTTGGAAATTGTCTGAGCCTTGGCGGAGGTCCTAGGTCTGACCCTCGTCAGCCCTCTGCCCTTCAGTCAGTTGTTCGTGTTCCCCGAGCCTCAGTTTCCTGAACAGTAGAATGGGCACAGTCATTCCCACCTCGCAGGGCGGTTGTGAGAATTCAGTGAAACGTGAACTGAGAGAGCACCTGTCACCCTGCCTGGCACGAGTGGCTGCCCAACGAACACGGTTCCTTCTGTCAAAAGGGTGAAGAAGTGTAAATAGAACAGGCGGCCTTACTCATGTGCATTTTGATTACACTTACTCCAAAATAGCTTTCCCAGTGGAGCGTGAAGAGTCAACCTTAGCAACTCACACTTTGGTGTGAAACTCTGCCATTTTTTCTACTGTCGCCTGAAAAATGCCAACATTCCAGGGACATCCTCAGCCCTTTCCCTATTGTATGACCAAATCCCCACAAACTGGGGGGCTTGGAACCACAGAAATCTATTCTGTCCTGGTCAGGAGGCTGGAAGGCTGAGTCCAGGTGTGGTGGGTTGGCTCCTTCTGGAAGCTCCGAGGGAGAATCTGCCCTGCCTCTCCCAGCTCCTGGTGGCTGCCGGCGTCCTTAGCACTCCTGGGCTGGTAGCTGCCTCACTCCTCTGACTCCATTGCCACGTGGCGTTCTTTCCTATTTGTGTCTGCGTGTCCACTCTTCTTCTTAAGGACACCCGGCATCAGATTTAGGGCCCCTCTTAATCAGGTATGACCTCATCTTAACCAAGTACATCTGCAAAGACTCTATTTCCACGTACGTTCACTTTCTGAGGTTCCGGTGGACATCAATTTGGGGGACACGCTATTCAGCCCACTACACCTGTCACCGGTGGGAGAGGAAGGGGTCGTAAATTAGGGCCCACAGCAGCAGAGGTGCAAGTTCTAGAAGTGCGGGCAAACTTTGCTGACTGTTTTACTCTTTTCAGGCCCATTTTGAGATGACAGCCCCAAGAGCCACTCTTGTCCTCTAGAAAAGAATATGTCCCTCCATAGGAATACGCTAAGTGCCTCCTTCTGGGCGTGGCCCTCCAAGGAAGGAGAAGGAAGAAGAAACTTCCATTCTTCTTGCTGGTTCTCAAGCCTCTTCCCTCCCCTCCCACGTTCACTTGGCATCTTATAGGCAGCAAAACAGAACCCTGTCAGGGGCGGTTCTCTTGCTAGGGGCAAAGCCCACTCAGACTAGCTTAGGTGAAGGGGGCGGTTAGGACACGGGGAGATTCACAGAGCCCAGGGGCAAGAATATGACCATCCTCATGACGGCTGGGAAGCACCATCAGAGGTTCTCTGCATTTCCGGGGCCCCACGGCCCCTCACTTCTGCTTCCAGCTGGTAGAGAGGTACCCTCTGGGTCAGGCATCCATCTGATGTCCCAGTGGTCACCACCTGCTAACCGTGTAAGGGCAGCGCGAGCAGATGCTGGTCGCCCCCGTGAAGACACAGGTGGGCACCCCCCTGGAGAGGGGTTAGGCAGACAGGCCCCCTCGAAAGGCTCTAGAAGGACGTCGACTCCCTCACCTTGCAGCGAGACCCAGGGAGAACACTCGTGAACCTCTGCCTGCGCCGGTCTGCTGCTCCTGACTTCTGCCAGGACTCCGCAGTCTCACCTTTGCTCAGAACAGTCAGTCCCGGCCTGTAGCCAGGTCCCTGAAGCAAGTGTTCAACTAAACCCCCCAAAACGAGAACCCTGGCTTTATGTGTATATGTTTGTCGGTATGTACCTACCTGTCCATCTGTTTATCCTCAATGATGCACTACTTCCTGTGCCAGAGGTGGGCTGGTTACAAAACAATGGATTGGCCAATGTGAGATTATCTGCAAAGCCGGATTATACATCACTATCACCAGATAGACGATATGTCCATATAGGTCCAGATAAGTCCATATGTAAGGGGTGGCTGGTCCTTCCCTGTCTCTGCCAGGTTGGAGGAGGCTGGGAACCTTGGCCGCACGTCCAAGTGTTACACCCTTACTTGGCCCAGATGAGGGAGGAGCCCAAGCTCCCTCACCCCCTGCACAGGCCACTTCTCCAGGAATGCTTATTGTGCTCCCAGTGGCTCTGGGACTGGAGTCCCTGGACACAGAGCCAATGGAAACCCAGCAGTTGTCCACTTGGTGGCATCAGTGTTGACAGACCAGCTCTGCAGAGGATCTGCTGGCCTTCACGATCCACTGGGCTGTCCCCACTGATTCAGTTAACCCGCCAAGGACCACATTTCCACTTCATTTTGCGGGTAGCTAGGAAACCAAATGGATTTTATGTGCCATCTATAATTCACCACTCTGCTTAAATCATTAGCAGCCCCTTTCTGGGGTCATTAATTAGAGGATTGTGTGTCTAGGGTTTCTTTCCTCCGTGTACATTGTCCTCACTGACTGGCAAACCCTTAGGATAAGTCCTGACTTCTGGCTTTGGTTCTTCCACTTACTGTGTGACCTTGGGAAGTCGTTTGACCTTTCTGAGCCTCAGTTTTGTATTTGTGAAGTGGGACTGGGGTTGAACCCAAATGATGTCTAAGGTCTGTGCCGGTTCTGACAGTCTAGTAGAGTGGTTTGTGCTGATTCTTATCCTTGGA
>NC_060268.1:175178636-175203636 GCF_021613505.1 Equus quagga | reverse complement strand
AGAAACCGTGCCATCTCCCAGTTGGCTGGTGCTAATGAAACAAGCTCTGTTTTTGACCCAAAGAAAATTTCTGCACATGGAGAAAAAGATTAGAGCTGAGAGGAGGGTTCAGAATTGTCCAATAGAACTTTCTGAGGCAATGGAAGTGCTGAGTTACCCAATACAGTGGCCGCCAGCCACAAGTAGTCGGTGCAACTGAGGAACTGAATTTTTAACTTGATTTAATTTTAACTATATGTGGCCACATGTGACCAGTGTCCATAATATTGACAGTACCGGTCCTGCTAATTGGTTTGTTAGGCTCTGCGAGTGTTTCGGTGAGGAAAACGAACTTCTGATGTGCACTGAAGATTCGAGGTGGCTCTGCTGGTGCAGAGGGCACTGGGACCATTGCCAGCTTCACCCCCTGCTACCTCAGTGACCACAAGTAAGCCAGGGGACCTCTTGGAGCCCCAATTTCCTCATCAGTAAAACAGTCATAATAATTACAAACTCATAAAGTTACTGTGAGGGTAAAATGTGGTTCACGCAAGTGAAATTTCTTCAGAACAGAAATAACAAAATACATTGAACACTTAGTATTTGCTGGGTAATTTACATAGATGATACCACTTAATCTTTATGATGACCCTATGACAAAATTACACCTTTAATCATCATTATCACTGGTCCCATTTTAGAGATAAGGACACTGAGCTCCAGGAGCCAGTGACGTTCCCAGTCTCCCCCAGCTAGGAAGTCGCAGTGCTGTCCCTTGGGCCTGTGGGCTTTGCCACGGTGCCAAATGACCTCGGCAGCAAACCCTTTAGATGTCAGGAATGACTAATCGCAACAATCATTTCCAGTTGCTATCGCGCTTTTTGTCTTGAGGGAGACAGGAACCAAATCCGCCGGTGGGGAGCGCTGCAGCTCCTGGAGAGAAGAGGGCTGAGGGCAGTAGCCACCAACCAAGTGAGGCACCGGGGCAGGAAAGCCCCTCAGCAGAAACCTCCACCCCAGAGGCCTTCCTGTCTGTTCCATCTCCCCTTCTGCTGGGAAAAGTAAATTCCTGCTTTGAGCTTCCAGGTTTCTTTCGTTGGCTATGGTCATATTTCCACAATGGCATTTCTATAAACTGGCTGGCTCCCCAGATCGTCCAATAGGACTACGGTCTGTGTTCCCTCATGTCTCTGGTGGCCCCCAGTCCCATTGAGTGGCATCTGAAGCAGTCTCTGGTAAGTCGTGACATTCCTCAAACAAGAGTTATCATTCTTCATGCCAAAGAATAAACAAGCTGCCTGCACAGCAGGGGAAGGTAAGGAATGTATGTAGAATCTGCAAATGATAGCTGGGTGACCACAGCTCTGGAGTGACTCCAGGTGGCAGACAGGTGGCCATCTGCTGACAGCAAGGAGGGCCATGGCCTGTCTGCAGTGCCCCCTTTCTTTAAGGACAATGCCCCTGTCAATATGCACATGTATATTTAAACCCGAAGCGAGTCTGTGACGTCCAAGGCCACTGATAAACCCACCTGGGATGAGACGTCCATGGCATGTTGAGAATTAGGCTCGCGACCCCAGTCCCCTTGGCTGTCGTGGTTGCTTGCAGTGCGGAACCTGAGATCCTGCCTTCTTGCTAGAACGGGGGCCAGGCTCAGATGTAAAGGAGGAGACATCCATGGAATTCGCAGTTTAAGATCTCTGTTTATAGCAAATCGCTATTTAACTCCCAAACTGTTTTTTAAAACGGCTCTGGTCAATCAGGTCATTCAAGAAATCTGTATCGAAGGTTTATTATGTGATTACTATATGAAAGGTTTCATCAAAAACAGTCGTGGTAGGGGCCGGCCCAGTGGTGTAGCTCTTAAGTTTGTGTGCTCAGCTTCTGCAGCCTGGGGTTCTGCTCAGCAAGCCACGCTGTGGCAGGCGTCCCACATATAAAATAGAGGAAGATGGGCACAGTCGTTAGCCCAGGCCTGATCTTCCTCAAAAAAGCCCCCCCCCCCAAAAAGCAAACAGTCATGCTTGATCTCCATGAGTCACCTACCACGTGACTGAATTTTGCCCTTAAGTGTAAACAAAGCGGCTGGATTGTGCAGATGGTTGCTCTGTGCCCCATGTATTGGGCTTTCTGAAATATCTGTGTCACAGGTCTGCAGTCACTCGCAAGGACAATGAAAATGGGGCGTGAAAATAGAGGTGTCAGGATGTTTGACCTGGGGGCCCCAGTGGGCAGTGGGGCTCCTGAAATGGGAGGGGCAGTGGTGGGGTCTTCAGGCAGAAGGTAGGATGGAGAGCCTGCTCTGGAGCAGTCCGGCTTGGCCGGTGGGCAGCGGTCTTGGGCAAGCAGGCTTTAAATCCTGCAGTTCACTCTCCAGGACAGGCTGGCACTCTGAGCGGTGCATCCGGTCCTTCTGGTTTGTACAGCAGGTTTCCTTCCATCATCTCATGTGATCCTCGCAGCTGTGCTGGGAGGTTGGATTGCTATTATTCCCATTTTACAGAGAAGGAAAACAAAAGCTCAGGAGAAAAATAACTCACTCAAGGCCACACTTCCGGATTTGAGCCAGGACTCAGATGCAAGTTTCCTGACCCCACCCCACCCCTGTGGAGTCAAGCAGGTGAATTTCCCTGATGATTCTTGGGGGACAGCAAAGAGATGGGATCGATGGAGGCCCAACAAGGGCGGTTCTGACGCTGCCCATCTCGTCGTTTTATGTAAGGTTTGTATCTTCTTGGTGCAGTTCTGGTTGTGCTTAATTTAATTATTTGTAACGAAGCATTTTTACAGCCCCTAGTAAAAATACGTGTAATTACGGTGTGTAATGATGTAAGAATCCCCGAAAATCCTCGCGACAGCCCCTTCCGTGAGAAGGCGAAACTTCCTAACCGAAGCGCCCACTGCTTCTTTACCAAAACATCCCCCATAATTAGGCCACATTAAGGATGCAACGCCCGTAAAATTAGATTGTTTAAAAATAATGAAACTTTAAGCAGCAAAAAAAGAATTTTAACAATTAAAGATTTTCAGAGGGTGATTAAGGGAAGATTTCTTTCCAGTTCAAACTGATTAAAACACCACTGAGGGAAGCGGAGGCTGGGAAGAAATGAAAGGGGCACCTTCATCCCTGTGACATGGGTGAGACTGAGGCAGGCTCCAGCTTCAAGAGAGGGCGGTCCTGGCAAGTAGCGTGGATGGAGTCTCAGAAACTTAGAGACTGTTGGGCATCGCCAGTTATGGTGGTATTATGGACTGAAATATGGCTGCCATTTTTTGAAAGAAGCCCAACTACATGCCTTTTGGACTTTGATTTAAACACTCAAAAAAACCAATGAAGTATACCCAAGATGCCCGGACTGGATCCATCTCTCTAGCCACCATTCTGCGTGGCCCTGTCTGACCCCCAGGCACAGCCTTCATCGTGACCTGCCTTGTATTACAGTGGCATCTGGGTGGTCTCTCTGCCTGTGGACTTTAAGCCCAGGATCAGAGAGACAGAACCTTCCTCAGTCCTCTGTTCCAGAAGCTTCTGGAAAGCTCTCTAGAGAGTCCTGGAAACTAATCCAATGAACGCTGAATGGGGAAGAAGGGGGGGCGTGTCTGCTGGCTCAGGGAGCTTTCTGGCTGAGGTTTCTTCCTGATTCGGAAGTCCCCTCCTTGCCATCTATGGAAGATTATTCGGGTCTTGAATGCCCCTCTCCTTCCTTCACTCATCCACTCACTCATTCATTCAGTCTTTATTGACTGGGTTCTCTAGGACAGAGACTAAACACTGTGGGCACAGCCTTGTGTCCTCCTTGCATTTCCATTCTTACCGGCAGAGGCAGACAATAAGCAAGGAAGAAATACGTAATTTCAGGCTGTGATGAGTGTCATGAAGAAAGCGAGCGAGGATGATGTGGGTGAGGGTGGGATCCTGGTTGGAGAGGCCTGGAAGGGAGGGGTGTCGGGAGCCGGGGCAGGCCCCCAGGAGGGTTTGCTGCCGGGGAGCACAGGTGCACCCACAGTTTGAGTCTCCTTCACCAGGTTGTAAAACCTGTCTGATTCCTGGCCGGAATTGCTCCCAGAGCTGGAGGTGAGCAGCGTCTAGAGCAGCCTGCTCCCCTGAGTCGGGGCTTCCTGGATGCCCCTCTCAAGGATGAGGCCTCCCTACCTCCTGGCAAGCCCACCCGCGTGCACACACCCCTTACTCTCCCATGTTCCCTTTCCTTCCTGGAGCCTCAGTCCCTCACACGTGGGGGCCTTGGGCTGGAGAGAGCAATTTCCCCCCTGAATGGATTTCTCCAGGGGGATGTCAGTGCTGCTCATCACCTCGGGTGAGACTCGGGGGCAGAGTTATCTGGAGACAGGACATTCAAGGAGACCCGAGATTTTTGCAGGGGAAATACCATTTTCTTTCTTTCCTCCTGCCTCAGCAACATCTAATTGTCAGGGCCCTTCCAGGCCAGTGTTCCCGGGGCTTTCATGTTTATTAGTAGATTGGGTGCAAGAAACGGGAAAGTCCAGGTGAATACTGGTGCTCTGGGCTGCTCAGACCCTCAGAAAACAAAGCCAGTTTAAGGTCCTGCCACAGCTCCCAGGCCTGGCCAGATTGCTGTGGGCGCCCCTTGACCCTGAGGTGAGTGCTGAAGTTACAAGGCCCTTTCAGAGCTGTTTGAGCCTCAGAGAACGAGGTGCAGGGTGGGCAGAACGGGACTGGCTATCGTCCCCCTTGCACAGGGGAGGAAACTGAGGCACACAGAGAGAGCACAAAGGCCCTGGCCAGATACCGAGCCAGTGTCAGGGCTGAGCCCAGAGCCCTGGCCTGCCCCTCTGTATGTGTTTCCTGTGACGGCTGTAAGAAATTACCACAGAATTGATGGCTTAAAACAACAGGATTTATTCTCTCGCAGTTCTGGAGGGAAGAAGTTTGAAATCAGTACTTGCTACTGGGCTGAGATCAAGGTGTAGACAGATTCGTGCTCCAGGCTCCAGCGGAGAACCTGTTCCTTGCCTCATCCAGCTTCAGGCGGCTGCCACCATTCCTTAGTTTGTGGCCGCATCACTCCATCTTCAAGGCTGGCATCCTCAATCTTTCTCTGCTTGGCCTTCACGTTGCCTTCTCCTCCATGGGTATAAAATCTCCCTCTTAAAAGGATGTGTGTAATTGCATTTAGGGCCCACTGGGATAATCCAGAATAATCTCGTCATCTCGAGATCACATCTGCAAAGACCCTTTTTCCTTATAAGGGCATTATATAAGGTTCTGGGGATTAGATGCAGATATCATTGGGGCTATTACTCAGCCTGGTCCACTCTCCCACGCCACAGAGGCTGCAGTGTCAGCTAAGAGCTTCCAAAACATCTTTCAACTTGACCATGGCTTTGAGCTCAGATCAATTTCCCTAGCAGTCCTCTAGTCATACGGATTAGGGCCGACCCCGACGACCTCATGTAAAGTTAATCACCTCTTTAAAGACCCTCCCTCCAAATATAGTCACATTCTGAGGTACTGAGGGTTAGGACTTCAACACATGAATTTGAGAGGACACAATTCAGCCCATAACATGCCCACAGCACGCCCTTCCCTTTCCCGTGGGCATTTTCCCACTTGTCCTTCAAGGCTCAGTTCCATTGGGGCACCTCCTCCATGAAGCCTTCCTAGAATTCCTTTCCCCCCAGTAGAGGTCTTCGTGGCAGAACGGTGCCCACACTGCTCACACAGTTCTCACGGCGCATCTCACAACTGGTCTCATACCTGCTTGTTCTCCCCCAAAGCTCAGGGACTGGGCCACTTCACCTTGACCTCACCTCAATGCTCCTGGCTTGAGTCTGGCATGGAAGACATGCTCCCTAGACATTTGCCAAATGGGATTAAATGGCAGAATCCTCTCCTCTAGGCTCCAGGCTCTGAGGTCTTTTCCTTCTTGCCTGTGGTTCCGGGTGAGAGTTCTTACAGCTTCCAGTCTCTGGTGTAGCCCTGAGGACCTCCAGCTTGACCCCGGGTCAGGGGGGATCTGAGCGCTAACAGGGGTAGAACATTTAGGGGAACTCACCATCTGGTCTATCACCTGCTTCCCTTCTGGGGCATTCTGATTTATTGATGATTCTGCTTAACCGAGAATTAATTACCACAGGCGCTTCAGTCTAATTGTTCGGAAAGAGGGGACACAGTGACATTCCCTTATGTGGAATAAAGCATCGACCAGACCCAAACCCTTATGATGTGATGATTCAGAAGGTTCTTTAGGGCCTGACAGCCGGGCAGGGCCACCATGGTCCTCCTTGGTTATCACCGAAGCCAAGATGAGTTGACTTTCGTGCTAATGGGCATGCCTGGCAGGGAGAATGCCAGCTCAGTCCCATTTCCCTGCAGCTCTTGGACTGCCTGCCACCACCTTCCTCCACTTCTTCTCCACAAATTTAGTGGACAGTGACCTGGCCCTGCTCCTACGTCCTAAGTGACCTCAGGTCAGCCTAACCCCTCTATGCCTGGAACCTCTTCCAAGTGGAGGTCAGCAAACCTGCCCTGGGTCTCTCCTGGGCTTCTCGTGAGGGCTGACACGTGCCAAAGAGCCTTGAAAACAGTTAAGGACATGATTAAAAGTCATCATGATTATTAAAAAGTCCCACTTAGGATGAGCCAGGTGGTTGAGTAATGGAGGGGGCGGGCTCTGCCCACTCCCCAAAGACACATAGGCTGCAGAGGGGAATCCTGCCCTCCGAGCCCGGGGCCAGGCTGCAGCTTCCCTGGCCACTCTGCACAGGCTATCCCCAGACCAGGGCCTGGCCAGGCCAGCCGGGACCCACCGTCACTTACCCGCAGGCCTGCAGCCGTGCTCCGAGGGAAAGCCATCTGCATGCACGCCTGAGGACAGATGAGACATTTAAATTTTACCAGCTCTCAGTTATGGGCTTGACATAGAGAAATGGCTGCAATTCTTTTTATCAGCTGAGAGAACAGGCATTAAATGGCAAAATATTAGCCAGGGCCTAGAGTCACGAAACCTGCAAGTTCTGAAGTGGCGTCATGAATCTAAACCTAGGGGAAGACTGCAGAGAGAGTGGGCTGGGCCCTGGCGTCCAGGCAGGACTCTTCAAGCTCCTTGTCCATTCTTATATTTGTCGTTTCACACACCACTTTATTCGTCCGTCTGTTTGTCTGTGTCAGCCCATTTTTTAAAAATTTTAATTCTTATTTATAGACTGACCTTAATAAACTCTCTTCAAGTACCTTGGGTTTGTCACTGTCACGGATGAAAACATTATTAATGGCAGGCTGGCTGGCAGGGGACAAGAGCCGCCCTTTAAACTCCTTGCATCTGACCGGACTGCAGGAACTCGGCTGGGGCTGTAGTCGATGAGGTCAGGGGTCAGTGCGTGGCCCATCATTAACGCCCTTTCGCGTCATCACAGTCACACGCGCCCGCAGGTGAGCGTGCTGCTCCCGCACTCATGAACTGTCCCCAGCCCTCAAAGGCACCGGAACATCCACAGCAATGGCCCGGCCTATTCGTTTAAAATAAAGACAAATAAATAGGAGGGGGAGGCAGCCAGTGAGGGAGAATGTGTCTGACATTGCCCAGGGGTGGGGATCCACGGAGGATGCACGAAGACCAATCCAGGCCAGGCTGGGGGAAGTGGCATGCTCGTCATCTCAGCTCCTCCAATGAGCTGCCATGGCCAAGCTGTCCTGGCCTTAAAAGAAAGAAACTCCTGGAGAGACATTTGAAGCTAGGATCCTGCAGGCCAAGTCAGGGCAGACACACCCATCAGGCACAGCGCCCAGGACCCATAGAAACGCTTTAATTTTCATTTCTTTTAACAACAAAAGCAAAAATATTAATATAACAGTAAAGACTATATCATAATGAATCCAGCCTAGATTATGTCTTGATATCAACGTGTCATCAAATATAATTTTAAAAATATATAACATATATATTAATATATTCAAAATTTTATATATATATTGTTTTTTATGGAGGAAGGGGCCGATAAAGGCAACGCACCTAGGGCCCATGAAAGTCTGAATGCAGCCACTGGTCCAGGCTCCCAGGTGGTTCTAAGCTACATCCGACACTCTTCCCATATGGGCAATCCGTAATTTCATTGAAAGGCACACCCAGGCCTTGTGGCCTTTTCTTGTTATCTGAGCTAACAAATATTCCAAAGATGCTGGCTTTACAGGGTAGAAAAGCATCACATCAAATTGTGAATCGGGGCTGTTCCCATTAGCCTTAAAATCAGACATTTCTGCACGAAGTCTTGTGCCTGTTCTTCCCAGACCACAGGCCTCAGCCTGACGGGGAAACAGGCTGAGGCCTCTCTGTCGGTGGAGGCCTAACCTGCCTGATATATACATTTTTTTCCTAATGGCTTAAACTTAACAGTTATTTGGCCGAGCTTCTCAAATACTGTTCATTTTCACCTCAGGAGAAGCCCGCCATGTGCGGAGACACGGCCTGGGTATTAAAGGCAGAGCTGAAGGGCCCAGGCGGCCACGGCTTCCCCAGGCACGTGGCCACTTGGACGTCGGGAGTCCTGCCTGGCCACCAGGCCCAGAGCCGGCGAGGTAAATCACGACGCGTCTCCATTAACGCCTCATGTTGTTGCAGGGTGGTAATTTTGACAGCAAAATAAGCCACAAAACTGCATATGCTATTGGGTGACATGTAATTTTAACTTCATTCAAGAGCAAGACTTTTGAGACATTGTTACCTGCGGGAGCAAGCAATAAAACAAGGATGTACAGGAATGTGTCAAATAGAGGACCTTCCTAAATTACGCTGGGAGGCCCAGATTAATACATTTAATATATTCTGGTCATGAGTGAAGTGCTCAGAGCAGAACAACTGCTCCTTCAGCGATATCATTCACGGGAATGAACTACAGTCGCACTGACAGCCTGGAAAAATGCCCCCACTTTTCAAACTGTACAAATGGGGGTTCGACACAGTAACTCAAAACTGGACACTTCATTTCAAGTTTAAAGCTAGTGGCCCAGCCACAAACTATTACTCCATCTTCTTTATTTGTGGTCCATGGTTTTGTACTCTTTAAGAATCAAATAAATACTGGTGTAATGGTTAGCAACTGCCAGTTCAACGAAAAATACTGCTAAATTCACCAATAAGTCTTTTTTCCACACACACAAATTTATGCCCCAAGAACAGAGCCCATTCCTGCCACAGGGTCTGGATAGTTTTTTAATGTAGCGGGAGACTCACTTTAGTGATAAGAGTTTAAACCTGAACTCCTTTTTCCTTTCTTCTCGCTCATAGATCTGGCGCTGGGAACAGAGGGAGTAAACGATCAATGTATGTAAGTGGAGGCGCATTAACTCGAGCCGTTCACTGCTTGGCAGGAGCCAGAAAGGACTCTTTCCCACCCCGTTCCAGCCGGACTTGGCTTCTGGAATTCCAGTCGATGCTGGGAATTTTCCAAGTTGGTAGAAGCTGAGCGTTTCCTGGGTTTCCACAACGCGCTGAGTCCCAGCCACCATCAATATGTGGCCGATATTGTTGCCATTGATAAAAGTATCTCCTGTTCTCAGAGGGCCATTTTTCAAAAACTTTAAAAAATAGTGTTGTTGAGATATAATTCACATATCATACAATCTACCAATTTAAAGTATACAATTCAATGAGTTTTAACATATCTGCAGATATGTGCAACCATCACCGGAGTCAGTTTCACCCCAAAAAGACACCCCATAGCCATTAGCTGTCCCATTTCCACTCAACCCTCCAGCCCTAGGCAACCACTTATCTCCTTTCTGTCTCTGTAGATTTGCCCATTCTGGATATTTCATGTAAATAGAATCAAACAATATGTGGTCCTTCGGGAGTGGCTTCTTTCACTCAGCATGATGTTCCCAAGGTTCATCCGTGTTGTACCGTGTGTCACTACTTTATTTCTTTTTATGGCTGAATAATATTCCATTGTATGACTATAGCACATTTTATTTATCCATTCATTAGCTTGTGCACCAGAGTGCCTCCTAAGCCTCCACCCCAAATCTTCATAGCAGGCCTACTATGTGCCAAGTATGCAGATGCAGCAGAGCATGTACTCATACATGGCTTCGAGGTCTTCTGACATATGCCGAGCACTACACCAGGTACTGTTAGTTCCTGGTTGGTTGACAGCTGGAGACACTGAGGCAGAAAGCTGAGCAAGCTGCCCAGTCGTCTTACCTGGCACAACAGCTCAGAATGTGTTCAAAGATCTTTCTTCCACACGGATTGATACACCCCAGGTAGGGGCCAGCCCAGTGACCTGGGAAATGCGAGCCCCTCTCCATGAGGGGGCGAAGGAGCTGGGCTGCGTGTTCTTTAGGGAGGCTGCCTCAGGAGTCCGGGGGGGTTAAGCAAAGATCATGCAGGGTGAACAAGATGCAGAACGCACAGATTTGGGGTTAGGCAGGGTTTCCCTCAATGCCCACCCTTGGGCGAGGGGGTGTCTGTGACTTAGTCACTGTTCTAAGGGTAGAAATCCCATCAGGAGACTGAGTGAGACCAGGAGGGGCCTTCCAAAAGAAGCCAAAGCAGAGCTTCGAGTTCTGCAGCCCCTGTCTGTGTGCTGTACAGAGAGAGCTGAGAAATCGTGCCCTGGGCAGAGGCTATGAGTTCCTGCCTGGCATCCATTCTCCTCTTCTTCCTCATTGACAGAACCCTGATTATATCCAGGCATCAGTATGCCCAGCTCAAAGACTACATTTCCCAGCCTTCCCTTCTGCAAGGGTTGGCCAATGAGAAGAAAGCCAAAGTTGTGGGGCAAGTATGATGGGAAATCTCTCATTTAAAAAAACCTAACTTTTTATTAAGAAAATTTTCAAGCATAAAGAAAGGTAGAGAGACTAGGGTAACAAAAACCCATATATACCCATCACCTAGATTTAATAGTTGTTAACATTTTGCCATATTCCTTCTTTTTTGTCCCTGAATAATTAAAAATAATTGTAGACATGATGACATTTTATATCTAAATATTGTAGGATGCATCTCAAAAAAAGAAGGACATTTTCTTATATATCCACAATACCTATCACATCTAACAAAATAAACAATGATTCCTTGTTATTATCAAAGAATCAGCCCATATTTAAGCTAGGAAATTTCTTTAAAAGAGGCTGACCCCTATGGGAGATAGGTGTCTTTTTGATGCTCTTCCTTTTATCCTTCTACTTTCCTAAGTCACAAACATAAAGGCTGGAGCTCCAGCAGCCTTCTTGTGACTCTGAAGTCATCCTGAGGACAGAAGCCAGGGATAAATATCCAAAGTGGAAAGAGAGAAGGGTAGGTTGCCAGATTAGCAAAAACCAAACCAAAAAAACCCTAACAAAATAAGAGACAAAAAACAAAGAAACAAGCAAATAAATAAACAAAACCCCCCAAACACCAATTTAATTTGAATTCACATGAAAGACAAATGATAGGTTTAGGATAAGGATGTCTCATGCAATATTTGGGACATACTTATATTTAAAAATTATGGCTGGCCCCGTGGCCGAGTGGTTAAGTTCATGCACTCCACTGCAGGCGGCCCAGTGTTTCATTGGTTCGAATCTTGGGTGCAGACATGGCACTACTCATCAAACCACGCTGAGACAGCGTCCCACATGCCACAACTAGAAGGACCCACAACGAAGAATATACAACTATGTACTAGGGGGCTTTGGGGAGAAAAAAAAAAAAGGAAAAAAATAGGGGCTGGCCCCGTGGCCGAGTGGTTAAGTTCGCGCGCTCCGCTGCAGGCGGCCCAGTGTTTCGTTGGTTCGAATCCTGGGCGCGGACATGGCACTGCTCATCAGACCACTCTGAGGCAGCGTCCCACATGCCACAACTAGAAGGACCCACAACGAAGAATATACAACTACGTACTGGGGGACTTTGGGGAGAAAAAGGAAAAAAATAAAAAATCTTTAAAAAAAAAAAGGAAAAAAATAAAATCTTAAAAAAAATACAAAATAAAAATAAAAAAATACAAATTATTCATTGTTTATCTGAAATTCAAATTTAACTGGGCATCCTGCATTTTGTATGGCAGCCCTGGAGTGGGCCTGGGTCTCTGGTGCCTGTGGAGCTGCCGTACAAGCACCAGACTGTCCACCCTCTCACCCTCCCACTGTATCAAATTAACTCATTTAATGAGCCTTTGTTTAAGCACCTACTATGTGCTCGGTCTTGGGCAAAGTCGTGTGGACACAGTCAGATGGGCACATGGGACTCACAGCCTAGTTCATAATACAGATATTAAGGCAAATACTCAAGTACCAGTGAAATGAGCAATAAAAACAGGGCATGGGATTCTCCCCACCCTGATTCTTGTCCATACTGATTACCCCAGGTCCCTGGACCCTGGGCTGTTTCCCACCTCTGGCCCTTGCCCACACTGCCCCTCATCCTGGAATGTCCTCATCCCACACACTTGCCCATTTCACTTCTTCCACTCATTCAATCATGCATTCACTCATTCAGCAAACTTTGTTTAAGAACCTGCTGTGTCATATGCTGGCTTACAGACTCACTGCCCAGTGATGAAGTCTTCCACACGCAGGCGCAGAGGTGGGGACTGTGTGATGGTGGTGGATGATGGTGGTGCAGGCACAGGATGAGAAGGGCTTTATTCTCTCAGGGGAGTGGGAAGAGTGGGCCAACCACAGAGTGGGGTCGTGAAGGATAAATAGGAGCTCACTAAGCATGTGAGGTGTGAATGCAGCCATGAATGGACAGACAAGTGGATGAAGTTGACCAAGCAGATGAGGCTGCCCCACTCTGTGACTAATCCTAGCCACGCTCCCTCCTCTCCTCTCCATGGGGAGGAGGCCAGATCTACGGACCTTTTGGGGTCCCCACAGGGTGGACCAAACACTGCCTGGGAGCCAGATGGCATTTGCCTGCCTCTGGTTACACTGCAGTCGTGCCCTGAGGCTCTCTGGGCAGGAGAAGCCCGTATCTGGGCATTTGAGTCAGGTGGTCCAGCTTCCTCAGCCTATAATGGCTCTGCAAAATAAGGCTAGAAGGCCTCTGAGTTGGCACATTCTCCGTCCTCTCTGGCATTTTTGGAGTCCTCCAGGTCAAGGATTTCTTAGCCACGATCTGGTTCAACCACCTATTTAACTGATTAATAAACTGAGCCCCAAAAGGGGAAAGAACTTGGCCAAGGTCACATCCCACAGCCTGGTCCAGTCCAGCTCTGCTGGAACCCAATCCCCTGGCCTTCTTGGCCCACCGTGGGGTCTTCCTGTGCAATCAATGACAGAAATTATACCAACGAGAGTTACAAATAACACTTTGCAACTTGTTGTTTGGGGCCCCCCAGCCCTGGTCAATTCCCCTTACGCGCAGACCCCGGCCCTCCCAGGCAGCGCCGCTCGGCGGCCGCCCACAAGCACCAGCCACCTTGTAGGATATGAGCTGCCGCTCCAGGAGCTGGCTGACCTCAGAAGGAGCCCCGGCATACAGCCAGACATCCTGGGGACCCTGTTGTGAGAGCACGGCGAAGATCCCTCTCCCAGCCTCCCCTCCCTTTCCTTCCCCTGGGGACTCTGCCCACACAGGGAGGAAGCCGAGGCCAGTTCCACCTGCTGAGGGAAGGGAGAAGGCTGCTGAGACTGAAGAGATTGGGGATTCTAGCCCCCTAGGGGCAGAGTTTTCAATTACGTGCTGTGGGAGCCATGACGGAGCCCGTAGGAGCGTGGGGGTGGGTTGTGGCTGGCTCTCCTGGGCTGTGGGGAAAGGTGAGGATGGGGTTGGAAAAGGCTTCCTGGGAAGGCAGCCTTGGAGCCAGAGCTTAAAGGAACTTTAAGACCTGCTGAGACAATCCCTGATTTACTGATGAGGCTGGAGAGGACCAGCAACTCGGAGACAGTGCACAGAGCCAGCCAGAGGCCAGGCCTCTGGACTCCAAACCACAGCTCCCTCCTCACCCCTTTCTCCTCTCGGGGTCCACCTTTGCTCCGAGCCCTCCATAAACACCAGCTCCCCTAGACATAGATGTGTCCTGATGGCCCACTGAGGATGCTCCAGGGTCTCCTGATGTGGCCATCCTAGGTGAGCGTGTCTTCTCAGGAGTGTGGGGCATTACCCTTCATGGACTCAAAGGTTAGGTGCCGATTCCACCTTGCCGTTGATAATGAAGAACACAGAAGACAGATGGAGGCTGCTCCCACTCACAGTATGCTAATTCCGCTAACCAGTGGACCAGGAAATGGCCGGTCATTTGTGCCGCCATCAAGACTCAGAGATGCTGCTGAAAGCTCACTTGTCTTTAACACTGTCCCCCTGTTGAGGCTCCTCAGAGCGATCGCTCCAGCCAATTTCCAGAGTTGCAGGCAGCAGGAGGAACACGACAAGTGATGGATTGCGGGCCTTCGAGGGAGCCCTCCGCCTGCACTCGGACTGCCCTGGGTCCCAGCACCGACCGGATGCCCTTGGGCCAGTCCAGCACCTCCACCTCTGCTTCTGGGCTCACTGGGGCTCCCTCTTAGGGCTGTGGCCAAGACAAGAGGCAAGGGGGCTGCAGGAGGATCATAGGGCTCCTGGAAGGGAACAGAATTGCTGTGTGGCTAATGGGCATTTCTGGACTCTCTGCTGACTCTCCATTGCTCAGGGGCGGGGGGTGAAGGTGGGGCAAGAATGCTGCCTGGTATTCACAGAGCTAGGTTTTCCAGATTTTTGTGACATTCCCGAGGCCAAACCTGGGGCTGCCTCCTTGACTACCATTCAATCCCTCATGTTCCAGCTTTGCAGCCCCAGGACTTTGGACTCAAGTCCAGTCCCCTTGGGCCTCTTTCCTTCTGCCCACCAGCCAGGGAGATTTGCACCCTTCTTTGCCATGGAAGCCCACCCAAACTGGGAAAATTCTCCCTACAGGATGGTGCAGACCTGGGGTGCCTGGCCTCACCTGGATCCTGGAGGGGAAAGCTCAGGAGAAGTGATTCCTCTGTGTGTGTGTGTGTGTGTGTGTGTGTGTGTTTCCCCCACTCATCACGAGCAAAGGTATGAAAGTGATGGAGCTCTGCAGCTCGGAGCCCCTAACCTAAGCACGCACGCCTTTTCTCCTGAGGATTTCCAGATACCACCTGGGGTGCACAAGGTCCATGTCATCCTAGGAAAATTGCTGCTGGAAAAAGCCCACTTTAAATGGATCTGTTTAAAACAGAGACCTCCTTTCCTAGTAAATGGTCAAAACAAAAGCGGCTTGATGTGAAATTTGTCTTAAAACTTAAAATTTGTATTATAATTTATTAAAATAAATTGATCCTATTTTTTAGTTAATCTTAGACTGAGCAAAGATTGAATCAAATGCTGATTTGGGGGTACAAGTTTTTCAGCACAGAACTGGATGATGGCTCACTCTGTGGGCCATTATTTGTGGTTGATTTTCACAGCATGGTCTTACAAAGTGTCATTTTTGCAAAACTATCCGAAGGCTTCACGCATTTTCACAGGGGTGTATCTCAATCCTCAGCACTCAAATCATTCTCTTTTGAGTGTCTGCTGTGTGATCACCTTTGCCCATTTTTTTCTTCAAATCAAGAATGGCCAGACCCTCATCCGTCAATGGCTTTGCATAGAATTCGAATGCTTGTCCAGCATCATTTTCACGACTCCGTGAAATCCTGCAACTTTGGCACAATTTGCAGTTTCACTTTGCAATCAATTTATACTTTGCCATTGATTTATACGGGTTTTCCATAGATGAGCAAAGATGGAGACTAGAGTTTAGCAGAAAGGGATGTTTGGGTGGGCACCACTTTTATAGACAATTGGTTCTTTAGTGAACAGTGTTATGATGACTCTCGCTGCCCTAAGGAAGCTGCATGACCGGGGGACTCAGGTACTGAATCCTAGGGTAATGAGGACCTATGTGTGGTAGTGCTCCTCTTATGTATCCAGATCCTTCTTCAGACAAGGAGCAGCGGAGGCAACGTGTTTCATCCTGTGTTGCCTCTGCTGGTTCTTTCTGGATCGTATGTGAGACTCATCCTGAGAGGGGACAGGAGCCTCTGAAAAGGATCAGGCCAAGTCTGACACAGCAGAGTTCTATCCAAAAGAGTCCAGACCTAAGCGTGACCTCCTTATATCTGGTTCGGGCAGCCTTCTCACCCCTGGACAGGGCATAGGAGTCAATCTGAGACGGTGCTTCCAGTGCCATGCTCCCAGGGGGCAAGAGGCTGCAGGAGTCAGGGAAGTGGGAAACCCATTTCGTTAAGGACCTGTGATCTCCTAGGCCTTAAATAATAGTAGTACTAAGTAAAATTTATTGAGTGCTTACTACGTGCCAGGTGTTGTAAACATTCTATAAGTATTATCTTATTTAAGTCTCACTATCGTTTTAGCGTTACCCCCATTTTATAGTTGAGGAAATGAAGACATAGACGATTTTTTTCAGGTCACGCAAGTGGCAAATTGCAGGTTGAGATTTGAATCCAGTGTGACTCTAGACCTCATGCTTATAACCGATACTGTACTGGAAACTAACTTGGCTTTTTTCTTGTGGGTTTGAATGATGCGCGTGTGAGGGGGCAGGGTGGAGGTGTTACAGGGTTGTCTAACTCCTCACCCACATTTGATAAGTGAAGAAATACCTTGCCAAATGCAGCCTCCAAAATCAATAGCAAAGTGCAATAAAAACCCAGGGTCTCCTAAACTAACGGGGTACGTTATGTTTAATCATGAATTCGTTTTGAATCAGGCATAAGTCAAGAAACTGCCCGTCTTTTCGGAAAGGCGACCCCAGAAAAGCCATTGTCACTCAGTCTCAACAGACACGGGAAGTATTTTCTCAAAGATGCCTCATTTCTCGAAACTAATAAAATAATTGGGTGGAACATGCTCAATACAGTCTTTCCCCTACTAGCAAGCTCTCTTTTAGCCACTGAAAAGTCACTTTTTGGGGGCTCATTATCCCTCAAGATCTCGTGCCACTCATTTGCATATGAAAGAGGAGGTTCATAAAAGCCCTTTCTTATTTTCGAACAGGAGTTCAAATCAGGGGTCATTATCACCCTATAGAAAGACCCAAATGGCATATGGATCATTCTAGAGAAGGGGGTGAACGCCTTTTAGGAGAATTGTTTTAGTTTTTGCAGGAAATTAATCAGAGGGATGGGCTTTGTGGAGCGGGGAGCAAATCTAATCTGTCCTTTGTTCGAATTTGCCTTGCTCCAATTCCTAGCAATTGTAGACAACACGCTCTTTTGTTCGGGAGACACTTGTTACATGCATAATTAGAGACTGCAGTAGCTGTGTTTAAAGAAAAACTGTTTTCCAATGTAATGTGTGATCTTGATAATAGTATTTTCATCAAAGGTAGCAATTACATTCATTAAGCTGGGACTGGCGTGTCGGCAAGGAAATTAAGTGGAAAGTGAATAAAAATCTCCCCTCCCCTCTTTGTTATCTCCTTCTCTTTATAAGTTGAAATGCACCATGGTGAGCTGCGACTGGGAAATACATAGTGAATATGAAAAAATAAAGTCCTCCTTAACCTTTCTGAATAATGACCCTGCAGACATCCCAGGGACGCAACTATAGATGCACTTTTCAAATTAAAGGGCTTTATTCTACCTTAATTTCCTATGCAAGTTTTAAACGAGCTCAACATATGATCCAGGTCTTTAAAGGCTGCAGGGCTCCTTAGGATTAATTCACTGTTCTTTGCACACATAAATTAATAGTTTTGTGTTCTCAAAAAACCCACAACAAGGCATAAATCAACCAGTTTAGGAGCGAAATAAGGCCATTTGCTGACTTTTAATTACCCCTTTAACTATTCATTCAGGCTTCCTTGTACTTTAATTTTGAGGATGTTGTAAATGAAGTCCACACACTGAGGTGGAAACCCAGCACCGGAAAAGAGCTCCCAGGAGCTTGAATCTCACGACATCGCAGTGAGAAATTTATCCTGGAAAACACACACTCACACACAAATGTACATATGTATACGTGTGTGAGTGTGTGTATCTCCTCCAGGCAGATGCTGTCTGTCCCCCGCTCCCGCCCCCCGGAATAAAAGTCCTGCTTGAAAAATGTCCTCGCAATGCCTCAAAGGGCTTGATGATTTCAATTTTATTCAACAGAGCACAATGATAGGCAGACATTTCTGGGCAAAAGTAGATGGAAATATGCCACCTCCTGTCAGCACCCTCGCTCCGGCCTATGTTTGACCTGAAAAGCTTTCTGAGAAAATGAAACCAGTCCGCAAAAATCAATTGGGGACCCCTATTTCTTGTGATTGGACATGCACGGCTCTGCGGCAAGAATCATTATCTCTAAATTGATTGACCCAAATGTCATGCAGATCATCTTGGAGCGGGAAGTCAAAGTGCTTGAACAGGCTCCACATTTTCTGCTGGCTGCACAGCCAGATGCGACAGTGGCCTTGATGGCCAACCTCTAACCAAGCAGGTCAGGGTATTTTACCCTTGGCCAAGGGAGTTGCTATAATTTGAGAGAAAGTGGGACTTCAGAAGTTTTTCAACTTTACTTTCTGACCTGCTCGTTAGCAGTTGGTTTGCCCTGATGAGACAAGAACATTGAATGAGTTGCCGGGAGACTCAGCTTGTGGTCCCAGCTGGCAACCAGAGTTAACATTTGCTGAAGGGCTTACTATAGGCCTGGTGCTCGGCTGGGGTTTACACGCATCGCATCGTATATTTTATCTCCTGCAGCCAGCCTTCGAGGTGGGGGTTAGTATTATCGTCATTTCCATTTTACAGTTAAGAAAATAGAACCTTAGAGAAGTCAAGTAAGCCACCCCAGGATGTACAGTTAAGAAGTGGGGGAGTGGACGTCCACACTCTGGCAGTTTGATATCAGAGCCCAAGCTCTCGGTCATCTACTGCGTGACCTTGGGAGCAAGGGTCTTTGCCTCTGTGGGCTCAGATTCCCTCAGCATAAAGAAGGGGTAGCTGACAAGCCCCTAGTGTTCCGAGCAGCTCAACATTTCTGACTACGAGACTTTTCAGAAGATCTTTCAGGTTATCTTGTTGAAGCAGCTAGTTAGCTTTGGGGGCCTCCATTGAAGAGCCATATGTAGCCCCCAGAACAGAGGGAGCTAGGCACCCAAGGATCACAGGCAGCTGAAGATCCCAGGCGGTGGCCCAATGACAGGGTGGTGGGTGTGCATCTTGGTCCACCAACACAGGTGAGCAAGAAGGAAATAGTGCATTTCATTAGTTTCGATTGCAACAAGCTATTGAGTCTCAGTGTTGGGGATGTTTTCTGATAACCATCCTCAATTATCCTCTACCCAAGCCCTGTCTCCTGCTGGGTGGTGGCTCCCATGGCAATAATAGATCTCAGCTCCATCTGATAGCTCCTTAGTCACCTTCGGTTCATACAACAGCCTCAGTTCAGTTCTTCAGACAGCCCTGTTCATTTAAAAACCGTAGTCTTGTGTCCATTTTGAAGCTCCTCTGCCCCGAACCCCAGCCGTGGCCCTGCCTGTCTCTGTGCAGCTTGCAGGGCGTTTGTGTATGTGTGTGTGTGTGTGTGGTGGAGAGGGGAGAATGCAGAGCCTCTGTTACCTTTTTCCTTTCTCCCTCTGGTGTTGGGGCTGGTTGTGGAGTCAGAGAGGGAGGTGGGAGAGCAGAGACCTCTGCCTCCTTAAATGGCTGGGCGAGGTGCTGTCCCCTCCTTTGTTGTTCTAGCTCCTTCCCTATGTGCGTGTTATGAATGAGGGTTGGTTACAGCAAGTCCCGCTATCAAGGGAACTTGCTTCCTGGGCACTGGGGGTCTCTTCCAGAGTGGCGACGTTTGACCGCTGGCTCTTCCGTACACATCTCTTTGTCCTCCAGATAAAAGATTCCAGATGACACAATCTCATCTACCTCCTGTACCAACTCTCAAGCCTGTGCGAGTGCGCAGGACCCATCCTCCTTGACTTTTTGGAACAAGGAAGTTGAGATGGGATGGTCCTGGCGCCCTCTTGGGAGTTCCCACATGGTGCCATCATTTCCTGAGTCTCTTTTCTCCTGTTATTATGGGAAAAATCAACAATTCACTGGCTAAGCAAGGTATCCAACTGGGACCAACATGCCAGGCTGCCTTCCTCATAGCATCCTCAACCTTGACTTTGGGAGGTTCGGCACCCCCTCCTCCACTCTGGCAGGTGGTGGCGAACTCCCCTCTCAGCCCATCCTCCCCCACGGTGAAGACGGCTTACTGAACTGGTGCCTCTCTGAGGCCCGTGGGGAGGTAGCTGGTCCTACTCCTGGTAGTTTTCTAAACTTAGAATATGAGATACTTATGTATGGCGACCTTATAATTTATTGCCCAAATTGGAAGCCCCTTTTGAAAGTGAAAGATGGCATTATTCATGATGATTCTGAGACGACAGGCATACGCTGGGACTGTCTGGGGACAGTCTGGGACGGTCCCCAGATCCTTGGGCACATCTGGCTGTAGCTCCAGTTATGCAAAAGGAAACAATCACATCCTACACCCTCTGGACCGTCAGTCAGTGCGATGGCAACTCCGAAGCCCGCTCCGACAATTTGATGGGGTATCCAACTTTGTTCAGGCCTCCTTTTCCCGGAGTTCTGTCTGGGCTCTTGCACAGCGCCAGAGCGCCTCCATCCTCTACCGCACTGCCTGCCTCCATGAGAGAGAGATCTGTTCCCCCGGCCCCAGGCACTTCCTTCAGGTTGGCTTCTCTGCTTCATCTGGGATGTGCTTGAGGTTCAGCATCTTTCGCGAGGCCAGAGGGCTCTGCCCAGGACCCAGCCTTCTGGTGTCCCATGCGCCTTTTCCTCTGGCATGCCTTCCCAGAGTGCTAGTCAAGGCTACATGTGGGACATGAAGGCCTCTCTCCCTTCTCCCAACGCAGACAAATCCTTCTTTAATTTGGGGCAAGTTTACTTCCCCTCAAGCCTTAGTCTCTGCATTGGACTTAAATTTCCCCTTACCTTCAAAATCTGTCTTCCATGGAAAACAGAGACAAAAGTCAGGAAGTGCTGCTACCAGCCTTGTGGGAGGCAAGGAGAATAGAGCCCACCTGAATGGAGAGAAGAGAAAGGAGGAAAAAAGCAAAAAAAGTAATGGCTCCAAAAATTAATCTTGCCGTGCTGCTTCAAAGCCAAACATTCTTGGTCACTTGCTTGGTCAAGTGCTCTGAGCACCACTTGTTCTTTTGAGGGAGCAGCTGCTGCGCCTCCTAGAGCACCACAGACCTAAAGAACTGCCTGCAGTAACGGAAATGCTCTACATCTGTGCTGCCCAATATGGTAGCCACTAGCCAAACATGGCTAATGAGCAGCTGAAACATGGCTAGGGCAACTGAGGAATTAAATTTTTAATTTTATTTAAGTTTAATTAACTTAAATTTAAATAGCCACACGTGGCTAGTGGCTATCGTATTTGATGGCACAGTTGTAGAAAATCTTTGAAGAGGAGTGATATAATCTAATTTACATTTAAAAGAATGTCTCCGGCCACTAGATGGAAAATGGATTGAATAGCAGGAACAGTGGAGCTGGAAGCCAATTAGGAGGTGATTGTGCTGTTCCCAGAGAGAGATGGTGCCTTACATCAGACTAAGGTGCTAGCAGAGATGGAGACACATACACATACACATTAAGAATCACTTTGGAGGGAGAACCGGTGAAGGATACCCATTGGTGACCGGGCTTCCACATGCCACTCTGAAAACCACATTTGCAGTTAAACAGATCCACTATCTTTAGAAGTCATTTTTGAACCATTCGTTAGTTGTTGCAAAGCCCTTCAACGGAGGCCATGTCTTCTTTCAGTGGTGGACAAAGTTGGTTACCATGTGAACTGGGTTGAATAGTGTCTTCCAAAATTCATATCCACCTGGAACCTATGAATGTGACCTTACTCAGAAATAAGATCTTTGCAGATGTAATCAAGTTAACATGAGGTCATACTGGATTAGGGTGGGTCCTAAATCCAATATGAGTGGTGTCTATAAGAAAGGGAAATTTGGATACAGAGATATACACACAGAGAAAAAGGCCATGTGAGGATGGAGGAAGAGATCAGAGGTGTAGTGCCACAAGCCAAGGATTGTTGGCAACTACCAGAAGCCAGAGAGGCAAGAAAGGATTCTTCCTCAGAGCCTTTGGAGGGAGCATGGATGTGTGACACTTTCATTTCAGACTTCTAGCCTCCAGAACTGTGACAGAATACATTTTGGTTGTTTCAAGCCGCCCAGTTTATGGTATTTTGTTACAGCAGCCCTAGAAAATGGACACACCAAGCCAGCATCCACTCCCTCTTTTCTTCCTAGCAGACCTAGATTTTGTTCTGGTAACTACCCCTCCTCCAGCAGCCATGTACCTAGGAGGCTGACCTTTTCCTGGGTGGGTACTGTTGATCTAAAGGTAATCCTACCCTCTTGCCAGGGGTGATTTTGGAAAGGGTATGTAACCCAAAATTGGCCAGGAAGGTATGAAGTCTGTGGAGGACATGTGGGAAACATTCCACCACTCTTTAAGAAGCTCTTCTTCTATTAGACATTATTGTGTTTACGGGTAACACCTGCAGGTGCTGCAGCTACTTGCGGACCAGCCTGACGATGATAACCATGGAAGCATGGCAGAGCTCAGAGATGGAAAGAACCTGGGCCTGATGACCTTGCTGAGCGGCTGAATCAACCATCCCTGAGGCCCCCAGGACTCTGATTTCAAGCTGTGTGAAGTAACTGAGACAAGGATTATACCTCCTTCATACAAATGATTTATCAAACTACAACTCCACTGAGAGAGTGTGGGCAGATCCCATCAGCCCCATCTGGTTGACGTTTTAGTGCCCCTGAACAACTCCCCGCTGGCCCCCACTTGAATGAGGACAATGAGTAAAAGAAAGGACAGAGATTTACTAAGCAGCTACTCTTTTAAGAAAAACCACTAACCAAACAGTACTTCCTCTCTGGCCATCCATCCTTCAGATACATTTTCTGAGCACCTGTTCTCAGCTTTTTTAGAGGCTGGGGCAAGAGGGGTGTCTTCGTCCATTCAGGCAAAACTAGGTAGCTTTTAAAAAACAACAAATATTTATTTCTGGCTGTCTCAGTTTTCTCATCCAGGACAAAAATATATCTCCTAATTTCAGAAGTCCCCACAACCCATCTGGCTTTTAATTCCCTGAACTCATTTTGATATATTTCTCCTCCTTCCCCTCTGCCTCCCCAATAAGAATAACTCAGTTCTTCTTTGGTCTAACTGTGCTCAGCGAGCTTTTGAACGCAGGCTTGGCTGCAGGCAGACTTCAGACCATTGCCTGGAGTCTTCTGCAGACCCTGCTCCCGGGTCCATTTTGCTTGTCCGGAGCCAGGACTGCTGGAGGCCTTCCCTTTAAATGTTCTTCTTGCTTCTCTCTCGCCCCACCATCAGTGTCACTGGGCATTTCCAGACTCTTGCTTGCTTCCTGAGGTTGCCTCCTTGCTTATTCTTAAGATTTCGCTTCCCTTTTACCCCACACTTGAAGGCCAGTACCTAAAAATCCTTGGCTCCAGGCCTCATCTCATCTTTCTCTCATCAAGAATAAAAATGTTGGACTCCTTTTCTAGGCTTACCCCTACCCCTACCCACAGGATATCAGCTGCTTTTAGGGTAAAGCTGGATGGGAAACGCTGGCAGAGGCCCCACCTCCTCTCCAGTCTTGACCCCAAGCATGCAGCCCAGGCTGAGAAGCAGAAGCGTGCCTCTCTGCTGGAGGCACCAAGGGCCTAGTTCACACATTGGGAATAGCCATGGTGGCATCTAGCTCTGCCTGTGTCAGGAACCAAATCTTAATTCAGAACTAACAATCTCTATGACGATACGGCAGCAGAAGCAGTTTTAAAACTGGATAAAAGACAAGAGTTTAACTGATTTCATCACAGTTCCAAGCATTTGGCAAGGTATCTGGGATCATTTCAGAATGACGCATTCTGCAAGTGTTGTATGGATATTCTCAAAGTTAGCACCGCACTGGATCTATCCGGGCAGAGGGGCTGCTGCCCCGGGGCCTGCATTTCATGAACACACAACAATACCTGTATTTACTGGGACCCACACTCAGCGCTGGCAGTGTGACCTAAGCCCTCAGCATCCACCCTCGTGACCAACACCTTTCAAGCCACAGGAGACTTCCCCATCCCCTCTACCCTAAGTGGCTGAAACCAAAGGAGGCTGCATCCAAATGCAGACAATATCAGAGAAAGACAATATCAGAGAAAGATGCTGCTTTGGAGGTAAGGAGGATTTGCTCAGGGAAAAGTTAAATTCACTAACTTGTCATATCCTTGCTCTCAGATAACGAGGGCAACTGACTCTTGCATAACCAGTGATCACTGCTAAAGCACTGAGCTTCCCTTTTCTGGCTCCTCTTTGCGTTCCAATGGGCAGTTCTAGAAGTTTCACGAATTGGCATGGCTTTCCAGTGGTCTGACATGGTGGCTGACAACATTTTGCATTACTAGTAATTCACATGACTTTTAATTTTGATGATCTATGCAGGTCTAGAGATACACGCGTGGCATGTGATACCAACTCACCACATTAGCTGGTGGGCACCGAATACTAGACTCAGGAATGGTCTTTTATAAAAAGTATTTAATAACTAATTAAAATTTCAAAAATTAAAATTGCTTTATTTAAACACAGTTAACTTTTTAAATTTACAGTTAGAATTTTATTTTGCTTTTAATGTTGTTAATTTTGAATATTTTAAAAGAAAATAACTTTTGAAAAAATAGAAAAATAATTTGATCTTTAAGTTTTGCCTTAACTTTAATTTGCATCTTTAAGAAAATACATTCTACTTTTGTACACTTTGAATAAAATTCTTTTTAAAAATCCTGTGGATCATAATGAGTACATATAAGCTCAAAATAGAAATAGAAAATACAAACATAGAGGTTAGAAAACAAAAAAGCTAAAAAGAAACAAGAAATAGAAAATCTTTAGAGAGGTGATCTGCTTAAATTCATAAAACTCATTAAAAATAGTCAAGTGTATGGGGCTGGCCCCGTGGCCGAGTGGTTAAGTTGGTGCGCTCCGCTGCAGGCGGCCCAGCGTTTCATT